>NC_139350.1:37456576-37735747 GCF_055883805.1 Amblyomma maculatum | reverse complement strand
CACGGGTTATACGGATCTTGGTTGGCAGACTAATGTCTCTGCTCTTTACTAGGCGGTCAAGGCTAACCATTGCTCTCTTTCCCAGAAGCAGGCGTCTCCTAATTTCATGCTACTGCCAAGATTTTCACACGCTTGAACTGCAAGCTATAAACCTTCGATCCCTCGAAACTCAATGAAATCTAAAACCGGTGCAGTTTCCCTTTAATTTGAACATTTTTCACAGTGCCTCATATTGTGTCTGCTTTCACAGCTGTTCGTATCAAGAGAGCAGGAACCAAAGGCCAGGCAGCCAGGCATACCTTGTGAAAGAAGTGGCAGTAGTAAGTGCGCACATGGGAGAGCACCACTCGCCGCAAGCTGTCCACCCCGAGCACTTCAGCAAGGAGCGCCAGCTCCGACACGTGCACCTCCCGCGGAGGACTCGCTGTGCCTCCGTACAGGTGGTGCAGAGCAAAGACCACTGCACCATGAGTGAACCTGCATAGCACAAAAAGCATAAACACTGCCACTCATAAAGTGCTGTATCCCCAAAGTTGGAGTGCACAGGGTTGGTCCCCAAGCATGTCATAAGCATCACCATCGTCATCGACATCACCACCCCAGCCCATGCACCACAGCCAGACGAGTAGATGCCCTAGCCATCAAAGCAGCACGTGTAGTTCTGCATGCCTCCGCTTCATGACAGCAAAAATGGTGCTGTTGTTGCCCACCCAACAGAACCGTGGTGATCATGTGAGGGGTGTCTCCTGATAGTTGCGATTGTGTCCGACCTTCCACTACACTAACCACAGTTTCAGCTAACACATTGCTTACAGTGTTTACTATTATTGGACGAAACGGCTAAAGCAGATGTGGACTGTTTGGCAGTGAAAGGGTAAAAGTACGAGATAACAGCTACATTACTGCCATCTGTTCTGCACAGCTCAGTGCAATTCACAACAGGCTCTGGGCTTTATGGCAAGAATGAGGATGAGAGGAAAAAAATGCAATTTAGAGGCCCAAGGTATCAATGACCAGCTAGGCCATGGCTCCCTGTAGGTCCCTGTTGGGGCCCAGACTGAGGGGGGTGAGAGGGGAGGGACAGTATGCACCGGCCTTGACATGTGGCGCAAAGTCGAGCTATCTGCCAATCTGCATGTAGACTCAGAAGTGTTGTTAAAGAATGAAAGAGACCAATGTCAAAGAGTCATTGTGTAGAAGCTTGTAGAGGAAGGATGGGTGTACAAAATGTATAGGGCAGAACTAATTTCTATTTCTGGTATAGACTGAATGCTAGCGTTTTTCTTTTTTTTTTCTCAATGCCAGCCTAAGGTACAGTTCCTTTTCCCACTTTATGCTTCAGACAGCGATGCAAATAATGCTTAACACAAAAGCAGATAATATCTTGGGAGAAATTTTAGCCGAAATGGCCTTTTAGTACCAATACCACAAATGAGTTGGCAGAAGAAGTCTGTGTTGGATGAGCCCTACCTGCTATTAATTGTCAGGAAACACTTCTGCGCCTCATTTACTTCACTGTGACAGATTCTCTTCACCTAAGTATTTTGTTTTGAAGTATAAGCCTGCATTCTATCGATCGGTCATTTCAGATTCGTGGAATTCCAGTTCAGTGCACCAATCATGCATTCTATTAAATCACAGACATGCGGTCATGTGATGGTGCAGACATTTCATGAAGGAAATAGAAAGAACCACCATAATGGCATTTCAAGTTTTACTCGACGGGAAAATAAAATACTACTGCACTTACCACGGATGAGCTGAAAAAGATAAATAGTCCAAACTCAGCATCCGTGCTGTTAAAGTACTGTGTACACATCTATCTCTTTTTACTTGGAGAAGTTCACTCGCAATAAATTAATGCATACTCGAGGTTAATTGGATTGAATCGGCTTCATATAGGAACGGCATGCAAACTAGGTTTTTGCCACTAGGCCCACCACCACATTCCCCTCTTCAGTCGGCACACCCTCTAAACACCACCCCCAGTCCAAGTAAAATCCCCCTAAAAGTACAGCCCCCTTGAATCGATCTTCATCCCTTTATAGTGAAGAGACTTTACTACATCATGGTCTTTACTATACTGGTGATGACATTGCTGTGCTTAATGAAAGAAACACTGCAAAATACCTTCCACTTTTTTTAATTTTCAAGACTTTGTTATATTTACATTCTGTGGAACTCTTAAGCAGGAGGGCAACATGGCTACGAATACAACAGAATTTGATTTCACGTCAAACCATAGCATTGCATGAAGACTGTGTAATCTTTTGAAGTTTGTCTTATAAAAGCAATAGATGAGAAATGCACGTGGCAGTCAAGCGCTGAAAAACCGCACACGCCGCACCTCCACTGCCTCATGCTTCGAGCTGTGCAGTGCTACGAATGTTTGGCCATTTCTTGCCAGCTTTACTGTTTTTTCCTACGCTCCCTCACAACATTTTTTGTTTTTTTTAATGCCTCATGATTCTAGGTAGCGGATATGTGGCGATGTCATTTCATGGGATGTCATTGCCGTGGCCAGACGTACTTTACTTATAACCAATTTTTACCAAAAATGTCTTTACTATAAAGGGGGAAAAATGTACTGTCGTCCACAGATGATGAACCGGGACTTCAGTTTCACTTTATTATATCCGAGTCTATACTATATCTGAATTTACTATAGCAGGGTTCTACTGTAATCCGGTCTTGTCTAAGCTACAGCTAGATTATCCTAGTTGTTCCCTAACCTTATCACTGCACAATTTTCAGAGTCAGTTTTCTATGAGTCCTATGCATTACATGTCCTGAAATGTAATGACATTACATGAAGTTCATTTAGCCATCTTATTTTCCACTGAACTACTTGCTTTTCTTAGAGTTATCAGAGATATTTTCCTGTTCGTTGCTGCATAATGACTTCCTTTCCAATGCTTGCTAGACTGTTCTCAGCCTCAAGTTTTTGTTTTGCCTTTGCGACTGAGCCTCTCACTAAAGGCAACAAATCTGAGCCCTGAGCACGGAGATTTGTTCCGACGAGCGCACGAAAGACACCAGGTATAAATGCTTTCGTTTCATCGTTTTAAAGTTTGTCACACAGTTTTAAAGTGCGTAGCAGTGCCAACGCTGTCCATTATTGGTAGTAATTTTATTGAAGGAAGCAACAGCCAAGCCTTTAGGCACCTGCTAATGTATGCAAAAATTCCCTACTGTGCATTCAAAAATTCGTGCTGGAGCACAAATTTGGCATGCAGGGCTTAGCACGCCATCTGTCAAATCGTTTTGGAAGCTTGTATATTGAAGAGCTCGGAGTGACCGTACCCACCCTTCTTTACAGGAGGCATGGTCGCTCTACGTGCCCTACTCTCATGCAAAGCAACCATGCATCTACCACAGTTTTGCAGGGTTTTTTTTTTATTCTGTTGCTGTGTGCTACATTGCGGCAAATGCAGGGGAGCGTGCCACTCCCACTATCAGCAATAGAAGAGGTTACTGTATTCTCTTTCCATCTCTCAGCTACATGTTTTTTTTCCCAAAATTTGCTGCTTGTATGCACTGCTCAAGCCAGCGGAAGTGCTCCATCCATGCGCGCAATTGCTTTCGGACGGCTGATCGCGTGGAACCTTCGAATGCGGACTGGAGCAGCGACTCTTTCAATTCCGAATACTAGTAGAGCTCAGATTACAGTGGCAAAGCCAGAAATATTTTTCAGAGAACGCTATATGCTGCTGGTCAAAAAAAAAAAAAAAATGGCCAGAAAGTGTGGGTGGAATGTAACATGCAGAAAATTTTCAAGGGTGGGAGGAGGAGGTGGGGGAGGGGGAGATTCTAACACCGAGCCCACCCACTCCTCGCTGGCTATGCCCTTGTTGAAATAGGATCCCGAAAACACTAAAATGTGCATCTTCCGTTATCTGTTATCTATATCACATTATTAATAAATAAATAAAAATTACTATATTCGTTCCCTGATATTCTCGAAACCAAGCAGACACTAGAGCTGCTGAGTCACGTCCAAAAACAACCAACAGCAAAAGGCTTAAAACACCAGCTTGTTACGTGCTATTGCACGTCCTCAGGTATGGGAAGGACACAATGCCAACCCAGCACCAAAGTTTACTACGCGCAATAGTAACACCAGCACCCTGCAATGCCCAATGTGTACAACATATGATATTGGCAGTAGAATGACACAAATTTCACAACACAAAAAACTCCCAGCCCAGCCCTGGCCCTGAAACGCTTGGCTATAGGCCTTTTGCCACAACTTAAGGCTATGAAGGAAACATGTCAACTGCATTCATATGTGCAATTTATCATCCAAAACACATTTTCTAAGAGAGGAGACTCAATAGAGGGCTTCGAGTTAACTTTGATCACCTGGGATTTTAAAAAGCTCACTGAAATGTGGCTAGAATCATCTTAGCAGATGGAAAGACAATACAAATACATCATAACTCGACTACCAGCAGTTAAGTGTGCAACAGAACTCAGCACATGATCATAAAGCATGTTCTCTACACAAAAAATTATTGCCTGCACCATGGTTGTTCCACACAGCAACCATAGTGCAGCTTGAGAAAACAGAAATGATGTATGCATTCTTGTTGCAGCCAGCATATGGCAGATGACCACAACACGTGGTCAGACTTGAGTCATCAGCCGATATATTATAAAAAGGGGAATAATATGAATGAAGAACATGGGGGAAGGGGGGTTCAAAAATGGCCCCTTTCCTCACCCATCCATGCTGATGACTTCGGTATCCTCGGCAGCAAAATCTTCTCTGAGGATGAGTGAGAAATAGTCAGACCGTGAGGCCAAAATGAACCTGCAAAGAACAAAACAATCCAATAGACCAACTGGACCTTTGGGCTCAATAATGAAAACCCAGCCATTTTGAAACTCAGTACTGCAGCCCTAATGCAAGTCATGATGATCAAGTTGTGATCACTAAAACAGACACTTATCACTGACTGAAACTGGGGAGTAAAAGCTCAATATAATTCAAAACTTCAAGGAGCAGTAAAAACAATTCAAATTACCCAAATTTCCAATTATGAAATAACTGTGAGGAAACTGATGACAGCAGCTTGCATTATAGCATATTTATTTGCGAAAGACTGGACAACGGTCACCTGCGTTTGGGAAGAGAACAATGCAGCAATTGCCATTTGTTCACATTTCCACCACTGCTTTATTGCACACGCACCGCCAGGAACATCAACAGTCTTTTTTTCCCCTCAAAAACTGAAGGAATGAACTGTCATCAATTGTTTTTGAGTCAAACGACTTCCTAAATGAACTGGAATAGCTTTTTATCCAGACAAAGGAGCCTCGAGTTGCACTGTTCTATTGAATTTGGTCCTTTCTGTTAAGATGACCAGAGCTGAAATTGCGCCCTCATTTTTTGTCCTTTTGTGGTTGATCCTGTTGATTCTTTTTGTTGCAATGCCCCTCCTCCTAGAGCCAAAGCACTGGCCTGCATTGGCCGAGCGATCATGCGGCTCACGTGTGCAGTTATGGGTTCAAGGGTTGTTCTGCCACCTGCCGCAGGTTTGCAGGTTCTTATTTTATTCTGCTAGTGTGCCTGCTACGACAGGTCAAGTTCAGGGGCATGCTGCGCCGTTGCCTCTCCAAAAGACCGATACATGACTCAATTGCTGCTTTCGGTCTCTTGCTGCGCCCTCGCTTGCAGCTAGCAGCAGCAAATGAGGTCTTGATTTCACAATGTGCCATTTCTCTCCGTTGTGCGGGCCACTAAAGGTGCACCCTCTGTGCACGCGGTTACTTTCGGATGGCTGACCGCGCGGGACCTTCGATTGCGGACTGGAGCGATAGCTCTTCTGATTCTGAACACAAGGCAGTGTTTTTTCTTATATTATCCTCATTTATCTCATTTATAGTCAAGCTGATGATGACGATGTTTAATAACAACACCTGCAGAACACTGAAATGTGCATATTCCGTTGACTATGTTATTTGTATAGCAATCATAATGAAAAATAAAGCACCATGCTCGTTCCATGAAACCAAGCCGACACTGGGGGTGTGTCACAGCCAGCAACAACTAACCGCGAAAGTATATGTAAACTCTGCTGTTTCCACCTGATCTCCCACACTTCCAGGAGCCCAAGAAGCTCAGGAGTAACCTCAGCTCTTCAGCTGTCAACAAAGCAGCTACAAAAGCAAGATGGCAAACAAGAAGAATAGTAGCATCACTGCTTCTACTGAAAATGCTTTGAGTTTAGACTAAACTCAGCCCATCAGTTCAGCTTCGTGGGTATGAACAGGTCGCAACAACCCCAATGTGACCTACCAGAGAAAAAAAAAAGCTGGAAGCTGCTGTCGAAGGGAAAAATACGAGACAGTGCACAACACAACATCTCATGTGCTCATTGATACCACCTCTGGTCCCCTCTCGTACCTTCTAGCATTAGTATTGAGCCTATGATAAATGCATTTCCACAAAAAATGGACTCGCTGACCAAAGCCTTGGATGAAAACAAGACATTTAGGCTTCCCCATGGAGGCCTTAATCACTCGTGCCAAAATATCTTGTTTTGACCCAAACCTTCGGTCAGAAAGTCCATTTTTGATTGAAATAAACTTCCTACCCGACCAGATGAGACTCTGTAAAACCTCCAGTTTCATTTCTTCTGACAAATGCTTACCAAGAGACGCAAGCATACCGCCTGCCAAAGACTGCCCAACAAACACAGCAGCTGGAATGCTGTGAGCATGCACAACCCTTGTAGCTCCTTCAGCGTCTTCATAGCCTGTTTCTGATAACATTACGACAACTGAGCCTTAATTTTAAGCGTCCAATGATGTCCACAGCAGTAAGACACAACAGTGGTCAAAGTCCATCAATCCTGCAACTGCTCTTCAACTTCCCATGTCAAGTGGTACATTGCGCGTGTAGAATGTGGCCCATGACGAGTGTTCATACCTGTGTGCCCCAATGTCTTTGCCTTCCACACGAATTGTGATGTCTGTCTCCACCTGGCCAATGAACATCCTGAGCAGGTCGTCCCCCAGCTTGGAGCAAGCACCCAGCCTCTCTGGGCTGCAGCCTGACTCCTGCATCCTCTTGTCAATGCTAGACAGGCAGCTCACTTCAGACACCTCCGAGTACACTGTCTCAGAGTCGTCATCGCCCTCTCCAGGAGAGAAGGGAGGCTGCACACCAAGAAAAATGCAACGTTACCACCAGGGCACTCGCAGAATATGAATGATTACACCTTCGCACATAGGTAACCTTTTTTTGCAATTCAAAACCTAGCATTGCAAAGATGTCCGCAATCATAGTTTAGCAGACGACATAGTCAGATAGACCTCAAGAATAAAGCAGCAGACACCCGTCAAAAGAGACCTAGCACCCAACGGCGTCAAACGATCCTCAAGACACCGTGGTTAGGCGTGGAGAGCCGCCTCTCATCTGCCGCACCCTGCATTATCCATCTAGCAGGTCTAAAGGGACTATCAATGACACTCTGTCGATGCCATTGGCTGCAGGCAGAGGGGCCTTTTGAGCTTGTTCTCGAGGTGTATCCAACTGCAACTCGTCCAGTGTTCCTTGGAAACACACAAAGCATAATGGACACCGAGACCTGACATCACAGAAGTGTCAAAAAGCATAATGTTCATCCTTTGAGCTGCTGTCTAACACCGATCGATGAATCAGAATGTCCCTGCCTGCCTCACTTCCCATCAAACACTTTTTGAAAAACAGCAGGATATTAGAAGTCTACCACACTGAAAAATAGAGAGAGGACTAGGCGTCTGCAGAACCAGCATTCCAGAAGCGGCATCCAAGTAAATTATAAGTCTGTGTCCCTTCTACCACTAAAGCTGTTACATTATGCAGTGAAGACTAACTAATGACATAAAAAAAGGTATTGCATCCCTCAAATGACTCAGAATTGAGTTGCAGTGCCTGGGTAAGGTGGTGGATACTTTGGTCACCAGTATGATTGGTTAAAACCTGACTAGACTGCGTTTAAAGATATATGTTATGCATGCAACTAACAGTGCTCGCAGAAGGATAGGCAAAGGAAGGATTCCATAACCACGAGGACAGGCCTAACCAAAGGACACTAGGCACACATAGGAAAAGAATTTAAACTACTCTATACACTTCTGGCATGAGCTATTAACCAAAAGAGGAGGAAAAATGCTGAATTTTTCCACAATTTTTTAAGCAGCATGTCAAGACTACACAGAAAATATTTTTCATTCTACTGGATGCTCAATTACGGTATTTCTGTTGAGACCTAATGTATCGCTGCATCATGACCCAAGCTCTAGTCTAAGGGTGTCAATTAGTTTTTCTAACTGGTTCCAGTCACAGCTGTGATGCAAACAAATTGACATATACCCTAGGAGGTAATATTTAACTGGTCAAACTGGTTCTAAGAGAAACTCCAGGGTTTTCTGTAGGCTCTCTGTCTCGTTTCTGACAACTTCCACTAATTTTGCCAGCCATGTGAGATATCAAGCAGACTTTCAAGCTTCATGGCCTCAGTTCAGATGATTTATATTGGCAACAATGTATTAGTATCAACATCCAAAATATTTTCCAGAAGTTGAATACTTACTCCCTTCTTCACAAACTTATTCTTAGACCTGTATGAGGTCGTCTCAGGTATTTCATGAAAAAAGTCTAGTTTTTTAATCGTTACTTTGGCAATGAAAAGTGAGCACAAATATTTTTCTAGTAATCTTTGCGACATCATCGTTGCAGAGGGTCATGCCTGGCTACAAACAGATTTGGTTTCGGTTTGCTGTTATGAACGTTTTAATAAGGGGACTCTAAGGAATGTTTTACGACTACTGAAATTCAAAACTTTGAAAAAACTCCCAAAGTCGCCCTGTAAGAAAGATGTGCACAGTTCATTTCAACAGAAACCAATTATCAAGTTTAGTTGTAGTTCGTATGAACTCTGAATTTGTTACTTAAACCAGTTGGGATTCTCACTTGGGTTCAGGCATTTTAAAGCACTTATGAATGCCAAGGAAAAAAAAAACAGTCATCGGATCCACATCACAGCTATTAACAAATGTGAGGGCATCCTTACAACACTTATCCTTTGTCAATACATAAATTATCAGCACTTTCTTTAATGAACAAATCGGACATTGCAGCTTGCATACGGGGATTTAGACAACTGAAGGGATGATACAATACAAGCCATGTACGTACCCTAGGTATACTTTCCCTGGGAATGACAGCAGGAGACTCTTGAGCCGCACTCGTATCAGCCTTGGTCACAGGGGCTTCAGAGTCTGGTTTCTTGGGCTGCACTGTTGAAGACACTGGCCCTGCCGACTGCCCCTCCTCAGCTTTCGGAAGCGCATCCTTCTTAGGCCCATCACCTTCCCTGTCACTCTCATGCTCGAGGGAGTCACTGTCCTCTCCGTCACACACCTCAGACCTGCGAAACGTCATGGCGTCGACATCCTGCGGCAGTGTTGAAGACTTGACAGGCAGCGCTCTGGGAGCCGGTTTCACGGGCTCTGGCTTTGTCTTGCGCCTCAGAATCGGGCTCATCGGCAGCAAGCAAACTTCGGGAGGCTGGAACCTTGTCTGGCATGCCCTCTTTGGTGAAGAGACGTCACCTTCACCAGTTGAACAAGGTGGCACTCTAGTAGTAGGCTGTTCGATAGCTGGGATCTCCTCCGACACAACCAGTATCTCTTCACGCTCGAAGTGTTCCCACATGCGGTGTTCCACAATGCTTCGCTGCCTGTCTACAGTGTTTGTGCCATCCTTTGCAGGCTTTCCCTGGTGGTTGCTATAGGCTTCTTGGGCACAGACAACGCTTTCACTGTGGTCATCATTGATGTCAATGAACATGGATAGTGACAAGGTGCGTGGCATTGTATGAGAGGACACCTTCTCATCAGGACGAGGGTCATCGTGGTGAACTGCATTGAAGTCAACGTACATGTAGCACGACTGAGGTCGTTTGGACGAAGAATCACCATCTCCTTTGGGCTGGTTTGCTGGAGACTTTTTATGGGCCTGGCCTGCATCGCCACTGGCGTCTATGTACATGTACAGAGATGAACCTTGGTTTGACGGTTCCCTGTGTTGCTGTGCTTGGTTTTCTTCTGGTTTTGTCTTGTTGATGTCGATGTAGAAGGGAAACAGTGCTCCCGATGCGCGACGCTCCTGGTTTGACCCTAGTTCAGCTTGATCGGCAGCAACCGGAGGGGCCACTTCGCCCACATCATTGAGGCTGTCGTACGCCACTGCCTCGGTAACAGACGTGTTCTGGGACAAGAAGCCAGAATCATTCATTCCAAAAGCAACACACGAGCCTCTCTTCTCGCCAGGTTGACCACCAACCTTAGGTGATCTCGGAAGGCACTGGTACGACACTGGCATGGGACCAGGGCATTTCTCATGCAGGAAGAATGCAGGCATTGGTGCGAGAGACTTTCCGTCCTCCTCTGTGGCGACTTTTGGGCCCACTTTACTGCCCTCCTCCATGATTGAGGGCTTACTGTTATGCTGTTGCCCTTCGTGCTCTTTTTGGCCGCCCATTATCGCTGCCGTCTCTTCCCCGTTCCACTTTTCAATGGCCGCCTCAAGCGGCATCTGGCTCTGCAGATCAAACGTCCCACTCCTCACCATGCTGCTGCTCATGCTCACAGAGCAGTCGTCCCGGTTGTCCGACACGTCATCGCAGACCTGGCTTTCCTCGTACACTTGGCTATTGTCGCAAAGGCTATCTAAAGGTTCCTCTAGACTTCCAGCTGCAATAGCACGGTGTTCAGTGTCACTGACGAAGCATGAGCGGAAGTTCTCCAGCGAGTCCTCGGCCCCCGTCTGCTCGAGTGACCCAGTGAACATGCCATCATTGTCCCCGCCTGGTTCACTGATTGAGCAGCTCTCTGTTACTTCCCGAGCCCCCTCCCTGGTGTCTGTCTCGCCTGTCATATCCTGAAAATCATCATCCCCACCATCTTCGTCATCGGTTGAGGCAGGACCATCTTGGGCACGGAGGGCTCGAAGAATGTCATGTTCCTTCTTCCGAATGTCATCGTCGGAGTACACACTCCTGGGTGAAATGCCAGACAGCACAAGAAAGGAATCAATGCACACCAGCCTTTAGCACGAACAACTAAGCGTTTGCTTCAGTTGTCAGAAATTTCTTCAAAAATAAGCGCATCAAAAGCGAAGTCCTTAAGTACCCCTTTTTCTGTCACCTTGGCCCAAACTTGACCGCTCACAGGACAGGAAAAGCATAATGGGACAAACACTGTCCAGCTACCCTTCCCTTTATGTGCTTGCCTTTTAGCACTGAAATCACATAAAGTTAGTGTACACAACCACTAAAAGCAAAAGTTTTACGATATCTGAAAGTGCTTGAAAATATTCTGCTCATGCCCGCAACACTGTGGCCACTGAAGCAGCCATCACTGTTCCCACAATGTTACTCACTTTCAGGCCCTGTAGTGAGCGTACAGCTGAAATGTATTAAGCTTATGGAGGATGAACACAAAACATTGATAGAGGTACGATCATGTGCAAAAACAGTACCCTGTCACGCAGGCATCTCGAAGGCACTCCAAACTGATAGCCTTTTGGCTTAAAGGCCTTTGAGTGCTGCTACTGCTGCTACACAAGCGGTTTAAACGGCCATTGAGCCAGCTCTACACAGAGTCAATGGAGCAGCCTGGAACATTAGAGAGATCTTGAAGGCTTTCGAACGGCAGCGGCACGCACTCCTGGACGCGGAGCGCTTGTAGCAACACATTAAGAATGAAATCAGAGCAGTGTAATCTCTGAAAAATTATGGAACCTTATAAAGCTTACTTTCCAGAAAGAAACACAGTCCTGGCTGCGAAACACTGCAGAAAGTGCCATACTATTCTTACACCTGTGACACAAAAACAAACACCAGCTTCCAACCATACCGCTTCTCTAAAACAATGAGCGCCATTTCAAGCACACATAATATTGGTAATATTGGCATTATAATATTTGTATGGGTACGTTTGTCACCAATGCTTAATGACAAGCGTACCCATACTATTCAGATTCCCACACACATTGCTCCTTTCGTAACGCTATACAAACTTCGACCTTGCTCTCCTACTGAAGTTTCTGTTCCCTGATGCATAGCTCTCCAGCATAGGCAGATGCTCAAGTTAGAAAACCGCCACCACTGCTTTAGTGTTGTCTCAGCATTTTTGGTTGCCAGACAGCTTTGTTCTGCGCATACTGCCACGAACAATGCAGTGTTTCTGCAAACGCTACACATTTGCAAAGGTGTGTCTACTCTTCGCATTTTTGTAAATGCCATGAGCAGTCAAGCAGATGAATACGCTTGCAGGAACTTATTTAAGATTTGTGCACTCTCCTGAGTAGGTCAGGAAGTCTACAGCTTCCAAACTGCTGCAACGAAGTAACGAGATGGAATATACAGTCGCGCCCCATTAATATGGACGACCCGAATTATGGACAGTTTTTCTGGGGACGAAACTTTTTCAATGTATTTATGCCTCGTTAATATGGAAACTCACTGTCTGGTCAATGGACAGGTGAAGAAGGCACACTGCCCACTTGAGCCCATGTATTTTTGTCCCGTTAATATGGACAGTGCTTGAAAACAGCAGAGAAGTCTAAACGCAAGTTAAAGAAGGACGCCCCGCCTGCAAACCTACGCGACAGCCGATAAGGCCAGATGCCTGAACGAGTACTATGGGGTTGGAAAGAACCAAAGCGGGCGTGTCGCCGATTCAGGGCTGGAAGGGGGAGGGGGGGGGGGAGGGGGAGCGCAAGAGTTCAGAGGAAGGTCCACAGCAAACCGAGGGTCAGCTATGTAAGCAATACCCCGAAAGAGGGAACCAGGAGATTTTTGGATGCAGCGGAAACGCTGCAACGAGAGGCCACAGTCGGGAAAACAGCAACATGCGGTTGCAATAAATTCTGCTGAACGTGAACAGAAAGGCCGGTAAAAGCGTAAGAAAAAAATGACAGGAAGAAAGACAAGTGCCTAAAGTGGTGGCGGGAACTGAAGTTTTGTTTCCCAAAGCACACGAAGCCGCTAACGCTTTTCGGCCAGAGTTAAGACACACTCTCAAAGTAGATCGACAAAAAGGCGATGAGCACGCCACCAGAACCGGGCGTCCAGTCCTGGACGCGCTTCCCTCTCAGGCTCTCATGCTCCTGGTTTTCGTCCCTGTTGAGCTGCCGAACTGCCACATTTTGCACCCCTGGCGGTCCGCATGTCGGCTTCGCTTTGAGTCAACGATGCGGCCTTGACAAGGTCTGAGCTCTTCGTAGTCGGCTAGCCGTCGTTCTAAACTGTACTTCAGCTGGTCGTGTTTGTTTCATAGGAACACGTAGAAACGGCATCAGGAAGATGGGATTTCGATAGCCTTCTGCATAGCAGCTTGCCAACGTGACTCCCTCGCTTCCTTACGGAAACAGTACAAGGCAAAAAACAAAGAATCACAAGAACGGAAAGGCAGAAAGGTTAACTAAGCAAAAAAGTGCAAAGCATCAGGAGCCTGTGACCCTCAACTTGAGTCTGGCTTTTTTGCATGACGGAAGTTAAAACGCAAAAGAGCAAAGCTGAACGTAGGCGCAAAGCAAGCAATCTGTGAATACAAGCTGCAAAAGCCATCTCAGTCAATCCAAGCAGTGAGGGACTGGGCCCAAGTTAAACTAGGCCTCAGCCTCTCCGGTAGCATCGATACTACAGGACTCCGATAAATGGCTCAACGTCATCATCGCAGCGTAAGCCACAGTCTGACAGCGCCCAGCGCAGTTCGAAGAAATGGAGTCACCCTTGTTAATGTGGTTTGGGAATGTGCGCGCGAATCGTGCTGTCGTGAGCGATGAAATGTTTCAAGAGAAGGCTCATTGTTTCGGCAACATTAATAGGTAGGTACATACCGTTCCTTATCCTCCGTCTTGATAGGTTTTAGCTGTGATGACTTACGGAATGTTTTGTTCAGTAAAATAGAGTGATGTTTACTGAGAAAAATTATTCTACGCTCTGTCTAGGAGCGACTACTCAAGAGGATGGCTGATAAGTTTTAAGAACAGACATGGCATCTCGAGTAGACGGATCCATAGAGAAGGGGGTAATATCGACAGCTCGGCTGTTTCCTCGCCTCAGGAAAATTTCAAGCAGCTACTTGGTGGCTACTTTACTCAGTGACGAGGCCATTTTGGAAGTGGCGGTGAGTAGAGAATCAGACGCTGATTCATCGGCCAGTGAGGATTTCGTGCTGGAAAGTTCGACCAACACAAAGCCCACTCTCACGCGTGTCATGGTGCGCGAGTCGCTTCAGACTGCACTACAACTTTTCGAAGATAACAATGACAAGGATAATGCGGAGTTCTGTCAAATTTCAAGTCCAGTGCACACCGTTATGTACAAACGCAGTCATTACAGATTTTTTTTCTGAATAAAATTATTTTAGTTTTTATTCATGACTCGTTATTATGGATGGCTCGCTTTATGGACAGTTTTGGTCGGAAACCAAAGTGTCCATATTAACGAGGCACGACTGTAGATGCTTGGGAAACTCAGAGGCTACTCCATCAAAACCAAGGGTTCTGCAGAACACTGTTTGAAACCCACTGGTCTAAACTAAGCTCGCACCATAAAGGAACGCACAGTAGAAAAATACAAGGTGAAGGATATTCCAGCAAGAGCCAGTTCTGAGCCAGGAATAGGGCAGTAGAAGCATATTCCAATTTGATATGACCGTTCCGAAACCACACAAAAACTTGAGCCATTTACTTTATTTTTAGAGAATATCAAGTAGTGACAACCTCGGCCAGATACTGAGTGCTATACCTTTGGCATGACAAAGCACGAGCACACCCGAGACTCCTCTGGCACTTTTCGTCAAGGGTCTCGCCAGAAAGTTTCAAGAGATGGGCACTTGAGAAAAAGAGGGGGGAGGGGAAGCAGCAGTATACATCAAAAACTAATGACAACACAGCAGATGTCTTGAGAGAAAAAAAAGAACACACCGACGGCTGCCAAGCTTTATACACTAAAATCTTGTTAATTTGGCCTTCAGGAAAATTGTTTGAATTATCCGAAAGTTTGGATTATCAAACAGCCCTAAAATACTGCCGAAAACCATCAGCCCCACAGAAATTTGATTTAATGAACACCTCGGATATGGTTGTGTATCGGATATGGACATGGATCTGAAATGAGAGCTATATGACTATGACAATTTTTTGCAGATTCATCAAGTTGTTTGTTTTGCGTACACCGTCGGCAGTGTCAAAGAGTTGATCCAAAATTTCACAGTGCGACACAGTAGCAATGGTGCCTCATTAACAAATGACCCCTATGCATTATGAGGATGCTCAAACTGCAACAGTTGAGCATACTCAAGCGGAGGGAGCACATAGATGGAAGAGGAAAAAGACATGAGTATGCGTTAAAACAGCACGACGCCATCTCAAAATAAAACTAAAGGCCAGTGACGCACACTGCAGTGTCCGAAACATTGTGACTGGCCACACCACAGTCACAGAAGGTTCTCCCCGAGTACAGCACACTTGGAAGACCGAGAGGTGGGCGGAGGTGGGAGGGTGGTTGGAAAGCTCAGCAGCAAAGCCGCTGCTGCCTACCGTAGGCACGCGCTTACGGCCTGCGCAATGGGAGTAATTGCCACCTACGGCCGCAGCTTAGCGGAGGGCGCTGAAGCCCTGCGCCGCAACTGTTGGCGCTTTGGAATGTATTCGTGCACGCGCGCTGTGGCATTGACTGTGAGAGGTTTTTGGGCTTGCTACAATTGCCCGGCATGAGAGCAGGTGTGCAGAAAATTTCTATGCTTGACTTTTGCTTTCGGGTATCAGTAAATCAAGCTAATTTTACAGTGTCAATAACAGAAGAACTTCAGTGCAATAGTATCTATCTCAGTCCGTCACCGATCAAAATGTCCTTCTTTGAGTTGTGCAATAAATGGGATATGTTTGTACATGCGCGTATATAGGGACCGTATTCCCCAGCAGTAACCGCCATGACAGGCTTTGTAGCTGCTCCCCACTAATGTTCTGAACTAAATAACAAAGATCAAAATCTTTGTTATATGCTTTATTTACAGCAACAAAATTTATCATAACAGTGCACAATAATGAAACCTGGCACTAATACCAGCTCGCTTAAAAAATGTAAGTTATTAAACACCACTGCCACATTAACACTATTAAAAGCTAAGCAAGAGTCTTTCCCATGAAAAGAAAAAAAGTTCGATTGATGAAACTCGCTTTTTTTTGACACAAAATAATACTTTGCTACGGAACCTACCACAGAAGTAGGAATAACTCCAGCTCACGGAACATTAGAGTAGGAAATGTTTCCTTGGAGGCTCGGGAATATAGTTACCTGACTTGTCATTTTTGTCATGACCACTTTCGTGCAACTAATGAGAAGCATTCTTAAGAATTTCTCAACGATTAAGCAGGCTAATCTTTTTGTATGGCTACTGTCCACCCCTTCTGGGCATCTGAGCAGAGCTTACATTTCAAGTTGCGGCTCGATTATTGTCTAAAGCACCTCTAGGATATTTTTTCGGGGCGACTGCTTAACAGCCTTTTTAAAGAAATTCACAAGTCTGTCCAAAAGAACCAACAGCTCTGGTTTAGAAAAATAAAGTCCACTTCTGTCTCAGCTGTCTAGAAGCTTGAAAATTGGATCACTGGAATTTCGTGACAAGCAGAGTGCAGGCATCACACCCAAAAGTCAGCGATTACTATGTACCTTCCTCTATTGCGCTTTTGAGGTCTTCTTATAGAGCTGGCGACAGTGTTTCAGCCACTTCCTGAGCGTCAACTTCAAATACCCCGAGATCTTTGGGAAGCGAAACTTTTTATTTCATGGCGTGATCAAGTGCAGCTGTAACGGTTCTTGCATCGAGCATATCGATCATTGCCACCACACATCTATCTTAGCCTGCCGAAAAGCGCTTATCAGACTTATCACTGATCACGAGGTTTTGCCTCAAAATGTTTTTTGCCCACTTAGCAATTCACTTGGAACTGATGAAAAGAAACTCCGGGGCTCTTCCCGGACAAAGACTCGCAAAAAGGGACGCAACAGTACACCATGGCGCAATGTACTATTCATGGCATAGGAAAACTATGTACACTGGCATTTAGGCACTGGCATCGAGACTTCAGTGTCACTAGTTTTGGACGCCCGTTGTAACACTCATTGGCTTCTGAAACTGATGAATCGTCGCTGGAGAGATACGGGTCAAGTACACCAAATCCATGACTACAAACCGCCCCCGTGAAGAGTGCCCGAAAGCTTGAAAAATCAAAAAGCACTTGCTGCACCCTCGCATCCGGCTGCAATTCAATGCGCTATTGGCGCTGCGCTGGCAGCGCGGAGGACAGGCCCAAAGCACCCTCACATGACGAGCAGAGGTGTGACACGCCGAGAAAAATTTCCCTTGCTCGCCAGGTGAATGCGAAGGCCATAACAAAGCACACGTCGCTGCATTCAGTCCGGCCGTGGTAAGATGTACTACCAGCTGTTCTGAGATGCTTCTCCAATGTGCGAAACGTTACAAGTTTAGAGCTCGACAATTAAAGTACCGTAGCGTACACTCCAGTAACACCCCTCTTCCAACCCTTCTAGACCTTAAGAATGCTGGCTTTTAGGTCCAAGTGACTCAAGCAGTGCATGGATTGCAACCACACATGTGGCACAGTTTAATATCACCATACAGAGTCCTTGGTGAACTGATTAAACACTTAGGTTAGACTGTTTGGTCAGGTGTTATCAACTGGGTGTCCTCAGTTACAAAAGACTTTGCCGGCAGAAGCTTTTAATTAAGCTGCACCTCTACTGAAAACTAACAACCCCACAATCCCAGGAGAAGGACCCTTAGATAACCACCCCTGTGAAATACAGTTCTCTGTAGTGCACAAAACATAGAAGCTGTGAACACTGCTCCTTTCCATCCCTACAGCAGCTCACCTAAGGAAGTCCCGGAGCAAATCCTTTCCAAGAGGTACGGCAAATTCATTTGCACCTTTCCCGGAGACGGTGCACCTCTCAGCGAGAAGCTTCCAGAAGGCGGGCACCCTGACCAGCAGAACTGCCTTGTGGGCCTTCAGCACAAGCCCATCGGTGGACTCAATGGTCACGTCTGAGAAGAGGCCGTCTTCCAACAAACTGTGCAATAAGGCATTCAGTGCGTGCAAGGCAGTGTTATTACAGCATTGAAAACAATAACAAAACATTCTAAGAACAATTACGTACTCCCTAGTGCAAAATTTGACAGCAGCTTTGTATTTAAAAAATTTTACTGATATTAATGAGGCAAAGAATGTGAGTGGTGCTCGCATGTAGTGTGTGCAGTTACAATGCATTTTTTATTTTTCACAGAAACCAAAAAGCTCACAGAGAATTTCTCAGGAGAAAAGAAAGAAGAACCATGAGTGAGCGGCAGAGAGCTCATGGTCTTCTTTCCAGAAATTCTCTTCAGATTGTGACTCTTTCACTCAGTTACACCGGCAACGACACCAATGGCGGCGCAGCTCAATCATAGAGTGCGCACACAAGAACGGCACTCTAAAATTATAGTGACTGGCACTCAACACACGCTGATGCAATAATTGACCTAAAAAGCCCAACTAAACTCTTTGCACCGCCATACAGCTGCCATCATAAGCTCGCATGCATGGCCATTTTTTTTTTTTTTAAGCTTTCTAGTGATTGCAGAACCTGCACATGAAGACATTCCTTCAATTACCCTGGTCCTGTGCTAGCTGCATCCACCTTGATCCCACCTAACTTTCTGTCGCCCCCTGCTTCGCTTTCCTTCCCTTGGAATCCAAATTGTTACCCAAAGCGACCATCGGTTGTCCTCTCTTCGCACCACATGTCCTGCCCATGCCCATTTCTTCTTCTTGGTTGGTTGGTTGGTTGGTTTGTGGGGTTTAACGTCCCAAAGCAACTCAGGCTATGAGAGACGCCGTAGTGGAGGACTCCGGAAATTTCGACCACCTGGGGTTCTTTAACGTGCACTGACATCGCACAGCACACGGGCGCTTTTGCTTTTCGCCTCCACCGAAAAGCGGCCGCCGAGGCCGGGATTCGATCCCGCGTCCTTGGGAACAGTAGTCGAGCGCCGTAACCACTGCGCCACCCCGGCGGGGTATTTCTTCTTCTTGATTTCCACTAGAATGTCAGTAACTGAGTTATTTCTCTCAACTACTCTGCACGCTTCCTATCTCTTAATGTCAGCCCTGCCATTTTTCGTTCCATAGCCATCTGCGTTGTCCTCAACTTAAATAGAACGCTTTTCATTAACCTCCACGTTTCAGCCCCGATAGGTGAGTACAGGTAAGATGCAACTGTAGTATACTTTCCTCTTGAGCGATACCGGTAAGCTGCTAGTCATAATCTGCAAGTGCTTGCTAAATGCGCTCCATACCAATCTTATTCTTCTTGTTATTTCCCTTTCATGGTCTAGATCTGCAGTTACTGCCTGTCCAAAGTAGACATATTCGCCTACCACTTCCAGAGCTTCACTACCTATTATAAACTGCTGCTCCTTCCCTAAGTTGTTGAACATTACCTTAGTGTTCTTTTAAGAAGTAAAAAAGGCCAATAATTAGTCTAACCAGGGAGTCACTGCCACAGGCTGCTTTCAGAAGCAGACATCACGTGCTTTTCTCTTTCTGTTTGCAACCCTCTGAGGCCAAACTACACCACACTGCCAATTACTTTCAGCTGGTAATACCAAAGTTCTTAATGCACGAGTCATCATCAATGCTAGAAGTTTGAATTGGGTGGCTCAGGGGTGGAAGCAAGCTTGAGCATTTTGGAGCAGCTCAGGGATCAGTAATAATGCTGTTTTGTGGCAGCTTTGGAACAGTAAAACGCGTTTTGGAGCATCCTAATTATGTTTTCGAGTACGTTTCCAGAATAAAATGCTTCTCATAACTGCAATTTTACGTTACTGACAAGCAAAATATCCAATCAGATTTCTTTTCAATCGAGCATCTTGACATAACTTTTTTTATCCTTCGCCTGTGCCGATAAGCTCCCGAGCACCGGTCAGTAGTGCCTTCAGGGAGGATAGACGGCACTCAAGGATAGCCTTCTCTGCCTTAAAAGTTTACTTCATGGCCTTCTGCCAGTCACTCCTCATGTTTTCGCTTGTCTGATTTTGGAGCTTCCTTAATTTAAAAAGTTTGCCAATAGGCCCTGTGTGGCTTTCCAATGCCCTCGAGTGACTGGCCCCTTGGTTGCATGAGCTCCGTAATGCTTGGGTACGATTTTGTAGGCTTGAGAAGCTTGTTATTAACTAAAAGTCTCAATAGTGAAGCGCCTGCTTGTTTTCACGGCAGAACCATTAGAAAAACTTGCGCAGTTCTTTGTAGCTGGACAAATTTTCTAACAGCTCGACGTAGATTGCAATGTCTGCTTCGCTTGCTGCTCTCACCACTAGCAAATGACAAGGTTCAGAGAAGGTGCTAAATTCGCTCCAATCGCTTGAGACTTGTTTTAGATTTACTCGCACACAAACATTCACTATACTCCATGATTTTGTAGCTTAAGAAATTTATTAGGCCCAGCGTGAGATGCATTATACCTCTGCCATTTTTTCGACCATAGTGGCCCCAATAGCGTGTACAGTGCATGCAACTCACAGCATGCCATCACCCTACTGCACTTCTCACAGTCACTTAACCATAACGCATCGGATCGCAATTTTTGCAGGAAAAACCATTTATTGTCCACGGTGTGGAGAAATTGCACCCTGCTAACTTTGACAGCAAAACATTGAGACATCCGGTTGGGAGCAGTTTTGGAGAAGAGAGGAGCAGAATATAGCAGCACTTCCACCCCGGTAGTTGGAAAAAAAAGTCTTCCATTTCTCAGAAATAAATATACCTCCTACAAGTAAATGAAGACAGACCAACCACAAAAGGAGCCAAACAATCGAATTTCATTAAAAAGAAGAAAAGAGTGGTTTGTATTGGCCTTAGCGTTCTTTTACCCAAGAGATCACAATGGAAAAAAAGGCACAGGGTGACAGGAGTGAAAATCTCTTGCCAGTCAATGCTGCTTGACAGACACTAGCTGGACGTGTAATGCATACAAATCAGGCTTCCACTCATAACCCAAAACAACTATCTGCCAGAGGACGATGTAAAAAGACATTACTACCTTAGCATGTGGCTCTGTAGCTGTGCACGGATACGGAGCTTGAGTTTCTCGTGCTCCTTGCCGCACTTGAGCAGGAAGCCTGGGCTCGGATGCAACGGGCTCCAGGCTGGGCTTCCCGCCGCCATGGGCGCATTGCAGCAGGTGCCTCACTCACCCATAGGCCTGTACATGAACAAAATGCACCCCATCAAGTTCTCCCCTCTGAAAACCGGAGTCTGATACGAATGGTGACAAAAGAAAATGAGTCGCACAGTAGGCACCTGTTAACAATTAACTCTGTTAAACAGCCCCTCTGGCAGTTTTCCAACCATTTAGAGTTTATTCATTTACAACTGCTTCGTGTTTCTAAGAACTAATGAGTACTATGAGAAGTATTAAAAAACAACTATAAAATATTTTTAAAACAATAAAAAAAAAAGCAAATCCGAGACCGAAAATGCGGTGAGACACTAGCGGTGACATCATGGCTTGGTTCGCCAAGCTGCTCAAGCCCCCCTCCCCATATCGGAATTATCACCAACCGTGCGCTTTTGTCAAAACATGTGAGAGAGAAGAAAGATTTCCGGAGACAAGTTGGTGTTCAGAAAGAGATTCCTCGAATGGTTTTCGACCAGGCATGCCAGCCTTCATGCATGACACACCATCACCAAATTGTACAACGGACGGAGACCTGTCAGACTGTGAAAAGCAGGTGCTCATGTTCTCATGTTCTTTGTGTGGATCTACCGTATCTTCAAGACCCCGTACCATATAAGTGACCACCATATTTTTGCTATTATAAAGTGGCCCCGATAAATGCATCGATGCGTTTTCACGTGGACCTGGAGTTGGCAGCCATTTGGCAGAGCTCAGAAGAATTCACAGGGATCGCTATTTGACAACCTTAACAGAAGGTGGAATAACTTTCAATTAAGAGGGCTACCTAAGCTTAAGTTCAAGTGAACTGTAATCGCATTTGGCAAAGATGCTTGCCAAGTTTGTATGCAAATTAAAATGCCACTTCTCACACCCGTCTCGCCAACATATCCCAGAGAAAACAAGGTTGGGGGAATTCAGATTTTGTGAATCTAAGCACCCCTCCTCCCCCTTACTTTTGAAATCGCAACCGTGAAAAAAAAGGGGGTTCTTAGAATAGAGTAAATACAGTACTTCTTAAAGACTGCTGGAATGAAGACGAAAGTGATGCCGCCAATTACAGCTGTTCATGCAGAAAATGCCAGCCAACTTAGTCAAGCTGATGAAGGGATCTGCTGCCGGAATTTCCTAAAAAAACTGCAATATAGAACTTTACGTAAATTACGAAGGATCAATACCCTTTGAATGATTAATTTTGAGCATTCTGCAAACCCTTTCGTTAACTTCTTCGAGATGTCAGTATTAAGGCTACTTCATTTTGACAGTTGTGTTCTTTTTCCAGAAACCCCATGGATGCGCATCCTAAGCTCGTTCTGATATTTCATGAGCTAGACTTCAGAAAAATTTGCAATTAAAATTGAGTCGTGTGGTGATGTACGTCAGCTACAATAACATATGCTTGCCATACACGAAACTGTTTCTTCATTTCACTGCCTTGCGAGAATAAAAAAAGGTATGCATGCACACAAGTACCCGAGAAAGGTCCAGCAACAGATCCCCACTGGCCATTTGAAGCATGTTGGGGCATGGGTGCTTGGGCATAGTATAAACCAAAGTAAGGCAAAAAAAAAATTGCTCAGCCATAAAGCTTATGCAGGAAAAGTAATAAATTTAACGATGCACAGTTACAGAAATCACACTTTATGCATAGCAGACGCTGCACGGTGGTTACACAACATGCTGCATGGAGTGCACGGCTTCTAACAGAATCACTGCTATATAACTACCGGCACTGCAGTATTGACATACGGCCACTACGCTCTAGAACTACTAAAAATGCTTTCGAGCTTTCCACTGAGCTCGGCGTACCTGTTTCCTCTTGACGGCCTCACCTTACTCAGATGGCAGCTTCGATAGGTGGTCGTACTTGAATAGTGTTGGTACAAAACCCGATTTCACAGAGTGTGGTTGAGGCTAACCATGTCATTAACAGCCTGAGCCAAACGCCTGGATATAGAATAATCAAAGTTAACTGAGATGTGTACGATGGGGGAGCCAAGATTAATGAGACGTGGGAACCACGGGAAACACGACCGACCTAAATGCTAGAGCCAAATCCATTCTGACATAGGGTATAGTATTAACATAAAAGGTGGCAAGAACAGGCTAAAATGGTAGAATATAAGAACAGCTAAGGCAGGAGGATTTAATGGCATATGGGTTTGTGAAGACTTCTTTTTGCAATCACTGCGACTGGTCTGTATATGCAGATGGACGCAATAAACGAGTTCAGTTCTGTTTTAACTTAGTGTCATCCTACAAGATTAATTCTGAAGACACCACAGGAGAAGAGGGGGAGATTGGGGCATTCACTGGTCAAAGTATGAATTTGCAAAGGGTCAAACATGAATGCAAGCACGTTTACAGCTAAAGGGTTAAACTGGCAAGGAATCAAGCATTCCTCAGCTTTGTATACGTGTGGACAGAAACAAATGCAAGACAAGAAAATAAAAAGGTAGAATGTATATAAAAGACGTTAATGAGCTAGGAAAAGGTGAAGCAATTACATTATGGAAGATAAATGTACACACAGAATATATGAATGGGGTACACAGATTCAACAAGTAATGTGCTGCTGGATGTGAAAGGAACGACTAAGTTGCAGAGGTAGGTGCAGTGGAGTGTGCTCGACTAATGCCACAAAGGATGTAAGATAGGCTAGGGATCACGAATATAGATAAACATGGCTCCAGAAGTGTAGGCAGAAATTACAAATGTATCAAGCAGAGTTTTAAAAAAGAAACTAATGCAGAAACGAGGAATGGTAAACAGCCAGATGGGATGCTTTACTAGGAAATGGAGCTAGCGACTAAATAAATTGAAGATATTTCTGAAAGTACTAAAGCAGAATGTATTTGCACAAAGTTAATGAGACTATTCAAGCTAGAGCTAGCTAAGGTGCAAGTCAAAAAAAAAGGGGAAAGAAAACAAACCCAAGAGTTGGTGGGATGGGCAGAGAAACATCTGAAAATCTACAGAGAAAACAGATATTGTAAGCATAGCGGAGAACCAGAAGCTCACATAAAAGAAAATGAGATAACTTCACAATATGCAGAAAGGAAGCATCTTATCTGATCAATGAAAAAATGAGAAGGAAAGGGTCCCAAAGGTTGTCAAAAGCAAACAAAAATATAAAAAAGCAGCTGAGAAATTATGGCAACGTCCAAACTTCTCGAGCAATAAGACTAGCCTAGTCCAGAGATTTATAGTTACAAGAGAAGAAGGAGATGAGGAAATTAAACATACAAGAATGATAGAAAAATTTAAGGGACAATGAAATGGCACATGTTCTTTAATGAAGGAGGACAGGCAACGGCATTACTTGAACGAAATAGTGAGAAGAGGATTCCAAGAAGCACACTGGCGAGCCAGGACAGTATTCCATCTATGTTAACAAAGAAATTGCGGACAAAATCTAAACAAACATTGGGACAGGTTGTGAGCAAAGTTAATGAATGGTAAAGCACTCAATGGATAAAGATCAAGTAGGATGAGCATGATATACAAAAGAAGCAACCGTCATCCCATAACTGTGACATCAGTGGTGTACAGGATCGTGGTGCAAACTATATAAACAATTGTAAACAGCAGATTGCAAACGTGGGTGAAGAATCAGGGGGTGTTATCAGAGCTAAAAAATGCAGTCTAGAAAACAAAAGAGACTAGAAGACAATATACACTCACTGAAACAGTTTATCAAAAACAAAAAATGCAGGCACATATGGCTACCTTTTCTGGACATCAAGGGAGCCTATGACAATGCAGTTAAAAAGGACTTGTTTGGTTTGGTTTATAGTGCTTAACATCCTAAAGCGACTCAGGCTATTAAGAGATGCCAAAGTGGAGGACTGGAAATTTCGACCACCTGGCAGTCATGAAATAGGCAGTCATGATCTTTAATGATAATGAGTATGGTGAGCATAGAATACAGGAGCTCAAGCTGGAGATACTAGATAAGTACAAGTATCTTGGGATCTGGATAAATAGTGGAGTTGAGTGCCTAATGGAACATGAATATATAGCGGCTATGCAACAGCTACAGTCATGAAAAATAGTGCACTGTGGAATTGCAACAGGTATGAAATTGAGAGAAATCGAGGAAAAGCGATGAGCTAGGAAAGATTTCAGTTACCTGTACATGAGAAATGTTGACACAAAATCGAGAAAGCAAAGCCAGAAAATTGGCGCACAAATGTTTGGAGGAAAGTCGGGCGACCAGCCAGGAATTATCAGTGAAAAAAGAAAGGTTTAAGAAGCAAAGAGGGGTTTATAGAAAACAGGAACTCGGGCCAAACCAGCACTGGAAGTGTACAAAACTTTCAAGCTTGAAATAACAGAAGAAAACATCTACAGTAATTTAATTTTCTGTAATAGGCTCCATCCTACAGTTCAGGGCAACGAGGTTGATTGGGATTTAAGGACAGTGGAAGAAAAACAGACTTTGAACGAGCAGAAATAACTAAGTGAAGGTTATCTGACTGATGGCTAAAACTGAAGCAAGAGTGAGTACAAAATACACTACTATTCACAGCTAGGCGCCATGCACTGCTGCCATCCAATTCAAAATGGTTCAGCCTTACCTATCAACGATCCAGAGCATGGTGGCGGTTGGACTGCGAAACAGGGCATGAAATTCATGTCAGGTGACACACAGAAACTAGCATCAATCATATGATTTAGCCACTTCGGCTTCAAACTGTTTTAATTATGCCAGTAGCAAAGAGTCAGATGATTTTGGAAAGTCTGACTTAAGCTTTGACAGCAATACAGATGCAAAACAACCTACTGCATTAACAACTTGTCAAAGGTGAGCAAATTTTATGTTTCCATCTGCTCTAGAGTGGGCATACATGGTCGTTAAATGTTCACAATAGTTTACCTCTATTCGGTTGTGTGTTGTGTTGGGTTTTATGGCGCATAAGCAACTAAGGCTATCATGCGCCAAGAGCAAGGTTAATGTATGTTTTGGTTGCAAAAGAGGAAATGGATATGTTAAATCTATAGTTTGTTTAAAAAGTTTCCTTCTTCTAGGAAACTGAGAACAGATGCTTGGTTTACAAGTGCTCTTTCTCCTAAAAGCAAGGTGGGACGGAATGAGATGGTATGATTGTAAAATATAGTAAAATGTTTTCTCTGTAGTGTCAAGTTTTGAGCATGTAATTAGAATGTGGTTTACAGTGAGTATCTCGTCGCATTCTTCACAGGTCGGTTTGTTATGTTTCATTAGCAGAAAGTTGTGTGTAAGATGTGTATGTCCAATACGAAGACGGCATACTATCACTTCCATAAAACGTTGTTGATGTGTGCTCGATTTCCATTCTCCTAGTACAGGCTTTATGAGGCGCAACTTATTATTTTTTTGGTTGTTCCATCTGGACTGCCATTTATTTATCTGTTTATGTTTTATTAATTTCAAGCAATCATTATGTGGTATGTTTACTTTCTGAATCAATTTGTTGTGGGCAAGTGCAGCACATTTGTCTGCTCTTTCATTGCCGTTAATGCCTACGTGACTAGGGACCCAACAGAACACCATGTTATGTCCTTGTGTCGCGATCATTTTTACATTATGTATTATGTCACCAATTAGAGGCATGGCAGCATTTCTGTGATTTAAAGCCATCAGTACACTCAACGAATCGGTGTAGATGACACTGTTCCCAATGCCTTCATTCACTATTTTTTCTACAGCTGTCAGGACAGCATAGGATTCAGCTGTAAAGATTGATGCGCACTGAGGAAGCCTAATTATTTGTTCCCAGTTCTCTTCAACTATGGCACAGCCAACATAAGTAGAAGTTTTTGATCCATATGTATAAAAATCTGTATAATTGCTATACTTTTCTTTTATTGTGCGAAATTCTTTATTGTATGCTCTTTAGGAGTTTGGCTTTTGTTGAAGTGTGTTAGAGTGAGATCACAGACTTTTGGAAGTTTGTACCATGGGGGGTAGGGGGCTGTTTTTGGGTGCAGTGTCGGGCAAGGTGTCCAGAATTTCTAGCTCACTGCAAATGTCTTCGAAACGCATTATCAGTGGCCTCGTTGCTCGTGGTTTATTTGTGAAAATTACTCGTGAGCGGCATGTTGAGACTATTGGATAGCAGAGGTGTTTTTTCTGTGACCTTATTCTAAGGACATAAGCACATGTGAGTGAAGCCCTTCTATCTTTCAGCGGAGACTCATTCGTCTCTGCATACAGACTATCAAAAGGGGATGTTCTGTAAGCGCCACAAAAAAGGCGTAAACCTAAGTTATGTACCGGGTCCAATTTCCTTAGATATGATGGTCTAGCTGACTCATAGACTATGGAGCCGTAGTCCAAGCTAGACCGCACAACAGATAGATATATATGTAGAAGACACGCCCTATCAGACCCCCAGTGTTTCCGAGAGAGAACCTTCAGTATGTTTAGATTTTATGGCCTTCCTCTTTAGGATGTTTATGTGAGGCAAGAATGTTAGTTTTCTGTCGAACGTTACACCCAAAAATTTATGTTCGCTCTTTACTGGCAACTCAATCCCATTTAGGTTTAGCTTGGGATTGATCTGTATACTTCGTTTCAGCGAGAACATTACTGCCACTGTTTTTTGGGGGGAAATTTGAACCCATTTTTAAAAGCCCATGAGTCTAGTTTATTTAGTGTTAATTGTACTTGTCTTTCACAAATTGATATGTTTGAGGATGTGCAGGCTATTTGAAGGTTGTCGACATACAGCGAGAACATAATGGATTTTGGGATTACCTTGCTAATAAATTCATTTTTACAATAAACAAAGTTGTACTTAAAATGCACCCCTGAGGTACCCCATTCTCTTTGAATAAAGTTCCTCGAGAAGGTGGTACCGAGACGTACTTGAAATGAACGACCTGATAGAAAGTCCTTCAGAACAGTTAGCATCCGGCCTCGGATGCCCAAATCTGCTATATCGCGTAGGATCCCGAACCTCCAAGTCGTGTCGTATGCCTTTTCCATGTCAAAGAAAATGGCCAGGCAATTTTGTTTGTGTATGAACGCTTCCCTGACAGTATTTTCAAGACGCACTAAGTGGTCGGTCGTTGCGCACCCTTTTTTAAAACCACACTGATGAACATTAAGAAGTTTATGAGATTCTAAGATGAAAGTTAGTCCGATGTTTAAAACACTTTCAAAACATTTTGCTAAACAGCTGGTCAGAGCTATGGGTCTGTAACTGCCCGCTGAGGTCGGCGGCTTTCTTGGTTTCAGAAACGGAACAATAACAGCTTGTTTCCAAGCCTCTGGGAGTTTACCCAGAGTCCAAATTTTGTTAAAGAATTTCACAAGTGCCTCTACAGAGGATTCGGATAAATGAGCCAGCATTTCATAATGAATTTCGTCAGGGCCAGGCGCAGTCTGTTTTCCAGCGGCAAGGACGTTCTTTAGTTCTTGGAGTGTAATAAAACTATTATATGATTCATTTCTGCCACTACTTGTTGGGAGTTTTTGTTTCTCAGCTATGTTTTTGTATTTTAAGAATGTTTCTGTGTAGTGTGACGAACTTGAAACGTGTGTGAAATGTTCGCCTAGTATATTGGCCTGTACTTCTATGCTAGTCTGAACACCAGGGGCTATGAGGATGGGAATTGTAAACGGGGAAAAGTTTCCACTGAGTTTATGAACTTGTTCCCACATTTTCTTAGACGTCATTGAGCTATTTATTGACGTGACATACTTCTGCCAGGATTCTTTTTCAGAGTTACAACGGATGTATCGAGCTTTAGCTTTGGCCTTTTTAAAAGCTGCAAGATTTTCGTGTGTAGGGTACCTTCGGAAAACACCCCATGCTTTATTTTGTCGCTTTTTGGCCTCCTTACATTCCCGAGACCACCACGTCTTGTGTTTTTGTCGCACCACACCTAAGGACTGTGGAATGGGGAGGTGAGTGGCAGTGATAATGCAAGTCGTGAACAACTCATTTAATCTTTCGACACTAAGGGCCTCTGAGAAAACTGCTCCTAGATTCGCATCTACTTTAAAAAGCTCCCAATCTGCTAAGTGAAGTTTCCACTGTTTCGGTTTGGTCGGCATGACTGATGGTGAGGATGATAAGCTGATTATTGCTAGAAGGTGGTCGCTACTATATGGGTTGTTCAGAACATCCCATTTAAAATCATTAAAAAGGGAAGGTGAACTAAAAGCCAAATCTAAAAAACTCATTTTTCCTGACCTTGGTGAACAGTACGTGGGCTTACAGGAGTTCAACAAGCAAATGTCTTAACTAAGAATAAAATCCTCGATAAGCTGTCCACGTGTATCACTTTTTTCACTTCCCCACAAAGGAGAGTGTGCCTTAAAATCTCCTACTACTAGGTAGGGCGCTGGTAGTTGGCAAAAAAGGTTTTCTAGATCATGGATTGCTTTTTTTAAGATTTGGTTCAAGATAGACAGAACACACAGTAAGAGTTTTAAAGGCAATTATTGTGGCTGCTACAGCTTCTAAGGGAGTGTTTAATTTCAGTTCTTGAGCTGGAACTCCACTTTGCAATATGATGGCCGCACCGCCCGAAAGCCTGCTTGCTTGCTCTCGATCTCGGTGGAAGACTTGATATTTTTTCAGTATATTCGTGTGCATGCAACCTAAATTTGTTTCCTGTGCGCATAGTGCAACTGGCGAGACTGTATCTAGAATGTCTTTTACGTCATTAATATTCTTTAGAAGTCCTCTACAGTTCCACTGTACCAGGAATGCCATCTTATTTTGTTGAAAGCTTGGAAATTAAGTTAGGTATTTTTCAGGGCCCGTGATTCGGGCCTTGTCTGTTTTGGTTCGTTCCAAGGAGCTCCGCCGTCTCTGTGACGAAGACGGCAAAGAGCTGTCCTGGCCTGTGTCCATTACCTCGTCTGAGGTGCTGGACGAACGTGCCAGAGGTACGTGTTCCTTCTTTTTAGACCTTGCCTCGTGGGCGGAGATCTTGTGGCCCGCCGACCCTGAGGGACGCGTAGCCTGTTGTGGTGCCCCGCCCTGTCGCACCACATCGGCGAGATTTGGTTTCGCTGTGAACTGAAATGTGTTCTTGGTTTTGTTGTACTGGGTATATGCCTCTTTGTATGTGATGTTATTTGTTGTTTTTAGTGTTATGATCTGCTTTTCTTCTTTCCATTTTTGGCAGGATCGAGAGTATGCGGGGTGATCCCCCTCACAGTTATCAGAGTTGTGGTCGTTCGCACCTCTATTCGGTAAAGTTTCCACAAACTGCGGTGAATATATCCTGCCGCTAGCACAAAAGCTTGTAGAGTTTTTGCAAAGATGGAAAGCTGGTGTGCACTCAAGCGAAGATGCAGCTGTGGCACTAATCGCAGGTTTCTGATTGCCCCCAAGTTTATTTTTTTCTTTACCCAAGTGATACGAGACATTTGTGAAAATGCAAATAAATGTACACGGATGACAATTTTGGCTGTTCAATTTTGGTGGTGCTAAGCAAGCTCGCACTCCATCATTTCCTTCTACAGAGCATTTGCTGCAAAAAATAAATGAAAACACTGCAACTTGCACTACAAATGGAAGAAAACCTAGGTCCACACTACTGTCTGCTACAGAAAATGCGAATTTGTGTTTCAATGCTTCCCACAACTGTTTCCATAAGTGGTAAAAGTACTAGGCGCAGAACTAAGTGGTGAACGCTGGTGCATGAAAAAAAAAAAAAAAATTGTAAATAAGCCTGCCCTGCCAATTTTTTTTTTTATTTGTAGTCAGAAATGAGTCAATATACCCACTTCTGTACACTCTGGAATTTTTCTACAACTGTTTTTGACTGTCATACACAAACATCTTTACGTTTTCTGAAGTTTTGAGAATGTTACACAGAGATTTTTTTTTTTATGCATTAGGTTTAGCCATAGTGAACATAAGCGCAGAAAACATGGACAAGAGAGAACACTGACAAGCGGTTGTGTGTTCTGTCTTGTCTGTGTTGACTACGAATTACCAACTTGCCCAGAGCCACACTAGGTTTAGGAAATTCAATTTTTTTTTTGTATGCATGCTGCTTTACTTAGTTGCACTGTGATGTATGTTACAGCAAGACAGTATGAATAGTTAATTTACTAAACTATTTTCTAGCTCCTGTCAAAGCTACTTGTTTTTCTTAAGTCCTTCAACCGTTACTTCCAAAGAAAAACTCACAGACAAGTGTCCACAAAAGTAGAGAAGGCCATTCAGTCACAATGTCGGTACCAAAGAAAATGACTGAAATGAAAGCTTCAACAATTGATGTACACATTGTGTAGCCTTACTACCAATGCATAAACATTACTGTAATGTAAAGAAACCATCTATTTAAAAAAGAAATTGGTGATGTAATCCCACCATTTAAAAGGCAAAATCACTAACTGCTCCTTGAGCCTTCACGACTTCTATGTCTGAGGTAGCACAGAATTGTTAGAAGAAACTCAATGAAGATAAGGTTCTCTTTTGATGCTACAACTATGCAGCAAGCTTCAAAAGCATAATCTTGGTTTCCAATTCAACTACTAAGAAACCATGATGTCGAAGGGATTAACCAGTACTACCACACCAGAGTAAAATGTTAACACACTTATGCACTTATCCTGGAGCCATGCAGCAAAAGATATACAGTGTTCTGCAACTTTATTGGAACCGTCTTGGAAAATTCTCCCATCGGTCGAGGCGGAAAAGTTTTCCAAGATGGTTCCGATAAAGTTGCAGAACATTATATATGCAAAATAGCCTTACAAGCATGAATCGTGCTAGCTACTCCCTACAATTAAATAAGAAGAAACACAAACATACTGAACCAGTGAAAGGCACAAAACATGAGAAAAGAAGTCCAGTGCTGTGCAGTGTTCTTTGTTTCTTGTGTTTCCACGTCTTTCGCTGGTTCAATATGTTAGGCTCGGTCGCCATGCTAAAGAAACGCGAAATTTTGTGTCTTCGTGGGTGGCATCCATGTTTCATACTGGCCTGAGAGTCCAAAGATATGTGCACCTTCCCTCTGATTGTGCCCCCTACATAGGCACCAAAGAGTAAAAAGATCGCAATGCCTTTTAAAAAGGGGGCAATATCATTTAAAACTTGTAAGGGCATATCAGCAGGTGACAAACTGAGTTCAAATTTTTATATTAATTGCACGTGTTAGTATGTGCAGTTTTTTTGCTTCAGTGCAGGGTTAATAAAGCCAGGGCATAAACAAACCAGTCATAAAATAATCTCTCGCCCCTTTTGTTGAATGCACAGCACTCCTACAAAAAAAGAAAAAAAGAAAAAAAAAAAGACCTCCACACATTTTCCTCCTCCTCAATTTAATGGACACGCAAAGCAAGTGTCAATATAATGAGGAAAGGAAAGTACAATTACTGTTTCTTTCCTTTCCCCATAACCATGACAACACCCTCAATAATAAAAAGGGCCATTCAAACTAACAAAAATATAGGCGCAGCACATAAGTTGAATGCATAAATCTTAGTCATCTTATAAAAAGTGATGCAACATACCACAATAAACTGCACTTCTTGGCAAAAATAGCAAGGATAATCGTTTGTGTTATCTTAAAAGTCACACATAAATAAGAAAATTGCGCAACAAGTATACTTCACGAAGAGATCACGCTACTGAAAACTTTCGAAGTAACTTTTAGCAGAAGCGAGGAAAACAGCAGTAGAAAAGGCATATAACATCGAAGAAAGGTTATCTCCAGTGATAATACAAAACACAGTGGGGACCCTTTTTTGCCTAGGCAAAAGAGGGGTATACGCGTGCATAGTACACATATATTGCAACCTTGAAACTGCGCACGGCTGCAATTGTTAGCAAAAAAAAGAAAAGAAAGGGAAGAAAGAAACAAGCAGCCTTCAGCGGAGTCGAGACGGACGGGCCACTGAACGTAGTACACGACAGAAAACGCAAGCCCAACGCGCCCGAGCCTCGATGGCACAAATAATGACGCGCAATGAACCAGACCGGGACGATTAAGGTTATTTTCTTAACCCAACTCTGTCTTGGAGAGGACTGCCATGTGCTCTACGCTCACAGCATTTGTCAATGCGCGCCAACAGACAACGCTCGCCAAGAAATGCCACACCAAACCTGAGGGAACAGCTGCAGTAGCGCGGCTGGGACGGCGCCGATTTTTGCTCTTTCCTTCCCGCGGAGAGGGCGAAGCGGCACCGCATTGCCAAATTTGGCACCCTTAGCGTCATGGCCTTGTTTGGAAATAGCTGCGAAAAAGGATGCGGAGGAGATATCCTTCCTTGCCTGCGCGTGAGGGGCGAGGCGCGCCCGCCAGAGTATTGCAGCGAAGCCTACCCCCATGTCGGGATAGCGAGCTAACACATGCGGAGGGACCTACACGCTGCTTCTAGACGAGCGGACGTGTTTGCTGACACAAACGATCGTGTACTGGCACGCTGCGGAGCCTGCGAGGCTCGTGTGTCAAACATTGGACAAGAAACAGCTTTCTTTCACACCAGACGAGGACTCATGTGAAAAAGCCAGCGCAGTGCTTGCAAGGATGATGGTTTATCTCAGAGCCGTCAAAATCTGCCACCAGCGCAACAGCAGCAGCAAGCGCGGTACAAACGGCGCGGCATTTTGAGCAGCGTCTCTCGACGCACTGGCGTACTCTCGTTTTCCCCAGCATCCAGAAATCATCGGCACACAGTTAACGCAACAACACGTTACCTTTCTGGCGACTGCTGATGAACAACTCCACCGCGGCTGCCGTCTACCTATTTCGCCCATTGTGAGCCGGTGAGGCCAAAAGTGAGTACAGAGAGAGGGTGCAGAATGCAGTGAGAAAGAGAAGCGACGCACTTACCTTAGCGCCCTCTTCAGCCTTTGGCAGAAAGTAGATCTAGTTTTTGTTTCGGTTTCGAGCGCCAAACGCTTGTTTGTTTTCAAGCAGTAATTTTGCTATACAGTCCCTCGAATATACTGCCTATAAATGATGCTACCCAACATTACTAAAATAAATTCAGTTTCACAGCTCCCCATACCGCCCAGCGGAGGAGTGTGTCCCAGGTGGCGGTCGTCGCGATAACTAGCGGCGCTGCAGTCAACTCTTGCTCCTTGCTGGGCGCGTCGTCTGCTACACGCGGCGCGCAAGCATGCAGCGGCCAGCACACACGTAGCTTTTGCGTGCTGCCGTTGCACTGTACATGGCTACAGTATAATTATAACTACATTACGACAGCTTTGGCTTCGAAACGACGCATTACTTTGGAGAACGCGTTTGTGTTATGCGAAATGCACTTGTTAATGCTGTGAAAAAAGTGTGAGCGCCGTCGGCTTGCTCACAAGCACTGCTTCTTGCTTTACTCCCTGGCCTGTGTTTTGTAGTATGTTTTTTCAGGGCATAGATCCTCTCATGCAAACAAATTAGTCAAATTTTCAGTGTATAGGAGCACTCTAACCTTAGAAGGTAACGCAGTGAATGTCATGTTTACTGCTGCGCTGAGAGGATTGCCTCCATTATACGCAGAAATCTGCTAGCCTTGGCAGCCTGTTCATGCAGTGCATGAAGTCTGGCTACTCGCGTTAAACGATATAGTGAACACAGATTACAAGTAAACGGCTTCCGCTGTCGCCTAATCAGAAGCGCTTTTCTTAATGTCTCACTTTCAAGGTATGGCGTGGAACATAGCTCCGAATCGGCACTCCCGCATTCCCGTATATAGCAATATAAAAAAAAATAAAAATAAAAAAAATCCTTTGTTGTTTAAAACACCCTCAGATGTGAAGAATTATTTTAATGAGTTTACTAAAAAAGGAATCAGGGAAATTGGCGTGTGTACTGCGAAAGGAAATGACTGAACAAGCACATGAGTCTATTAAAAAAAAAATATATTGCGAGTAATCAAGTCGCGCCCTAGAGATTCCCCTCCCCCTTTACACGCACACACACACACACAGAAAAAAAAAGAAAAACAACATAATTTTACTGCTTGTAGGGCCAAACTAGTACAAGACTGCAGTTTTAAAACACGATATTCAAGGTATCTACAGCGTCGTAAAGGACATTAGAAGTGAATCGCATTAAACTAAGTTATTTATTAGCACAACAAAAAAAAGAGCAAAGATGCAATATTGTCAACAACACTAATGTCGAATGCTAATGAAATGCAGCAAACAACCAGAACTTAACTTCATCAACATAGACAAACATTGCAAGGTTACAAGCAATTATGAGAGAGCATTATACTTCTTTTGGGAAATATTTGATTGGAGCAGCATAATCCTTTTTTTTTTGTGTGTGTGCGTGTGTCTAGTGAGAAATGAGTGTTAGCGTTCCTAACTTCCCCTGACCATCTTTTTTTTTTTTTTTGGCATGTGATTTCCTATTGCTTCAACAGCAAAAACTATATTTGCAAAGAATTCACTTCAATGCATGCATTAAGCTTAAAGCTCATATACTTCGTTGGTAGCATATCTAGAGCTCATTCAGAAGCTTAAGCTTTTGTGCTTGCCCGCCTCACAAAAATGCCGTTACGAAGCTGTTCGACACTATCGTACCTCAGTCCAGGCAGGAGCCGGACGTACCAGCCATTGCAAGTCTGCAAGGCCTCGCTTGTAGATGCCGACCTAGATCATCTTCTGAGCTTTTTAGATGCTTATATTTTAACAACGAGAAACAGCTTGAAGAACCTTGAAGAAGCGAGAAGATACACTCCCATCCCTCCTAAGTCCCTAATTACCCAAACAGCGGCCGACAGTCATCCCTTCAATCAAATAAAGGCTTTATTCATTCATTATTTTTTTCTTGTTCTTGTTAGCTGCCGCAGCTCTCTGTGTTTTCTATGCCGCATGCTCAGTTATTTTGAAGATATTTTAACTTTTATGATCACCTTGCTTATCGAATTTCTCTGCAGCTCTTATGATGTCTCCTCTCTTCGCATTAGCTCTGAGTTGGAAGCCCCGTGCACAATTTCGCTTCATTGACATGAGAACTGTAATCTACGCTCAATTCGCATGATATGAGAACTTTATGCGCAACACATCACTGCCGTGACAATTAACCGCTCAATGACAAAAGTCTTCTCAACAAGCAAAATTTCTTGCCCTCATGGCTCGTCTATTTCCTCGTCGAAAAGAAGGTGGATGCTAAATAAGAAGCGAAAAATTGCATGACAGCACGCTGAACGCTGCGCAATTATCGGCTACGTCATAATTTAACACGAAATGAGTTGCGCGTCTCGATATCAAGTAATAAAAAGAAATGAAAACGAAAATCAGACAACGTTACTAGAACGCTGGTTCCCGTGAGCAAGTCGACAACGTTGTCACAGTAGCTTCACGGAATTGAATTTCACGTCACGCAAACGCGTTTTCTGAGGTAATGCATGCCTTCGAAGCCAAAACTGTCGTAATGTATTCATAACTGCACTGCAGCCTTGTAGAGTGACGCTCCATGCTTCCGCGCCGAGTGTAGCAGACGACTCGCCCGGCAAGGAGCAAGACTCAACTGCAGCCACGGCCGGTCTCAAGGGAGAGAAACGTGCTCTCCCTCGAGACCGGCCGTGCTGCAGCACCGCTAGTTCACGCGACCGCTACCGGGGACACCTCTCCGTGCGGAGCTGCGAAACTAGCACGGCCGGTTTCGAGGGAGAGAGCGCTTCTCTTCTAAAAGAGCGCGCGCTCTCACCCGAGACCGGCCGTGGTTGTAGTAACGTTAATACTGCCAGTGTGAAGTGATGCGCCTCGAAACGCGATGCATGATGGTAACGGTCGTCGCCCGTAGCTGCTGGTGGTACGTACTCAGTTCAGTTCAGTCGTGTCCGGCTCTTCGTGACCCTATGGACCATATCACGCCACGCTTTCCGGTCTCACTATCTTCCTAACATCACATAACTTAATCTGCAGCGCCTCGAGGATGCCATCTAACCATTCCGTTCGCTGCCTACCCCTTCTCCGGCGACCCTCAACCTTTCCCAACATCAAATCTTTCTCCAGCGACTCCTCTCTTCTCATCAGATGACCAAAATAGCTGAGCTTTAACTTTAGAATTTGACCCTCCAATGAGCAGTCAGAGTTTATGGTTGACAATATCGACTGATTTGATCTTCTGTCAGTCCAGGAACTCTCAGGAGTCTCCGCCAGCACCACAATTCAAACGCGTCACTTCTTCGGTGGTCAGCCTTCTTCACTCCAACTACATACATCACAACTGGAAAGACCGTAGCACGAGTTATACGGATCTTGGTTGGCAGTCTCTGCTCTTTACTAGGCGGTCAAGGCTAGCCATAGCTCTCTTTCCCAGAAGCAGGCGTCTCCTAATTTTATGGCTGCAATCTCCTTCCGGGCTAATCGTGGAACCCAAGAAGAGAAAATCCGACACAGCTTCTACTTCGTCTCCCTTGATGCTCCAGGACTTGATAGGGCAAGACGCCATGATCTGTCTTTTTAATGTTCAGTCTAAGCACAAACTTCTCTCTCTCTCTTCTTGTACGTGCATCAGAAGTCTCTTGAGTTCTACTTCACTTTCTGCCATTAAAGTGATATCATCCGCATATCTAAGGTTGTTGATACGTTTTCCAGCAATCTTCACTCCAGCTGAAGACTCGTCCAGACCGGCCTTCCTCATGATGCACTCAGCATATAGGTTAAATAGGTAGGGCGGCAGTATGCAGCCTTGTCCCACTCCTTTCTCAATAGGAAGCCAATCAGTAAGACCATGTGCAGTTCTGACTGCGGCCTCTTGCCCTTCATACAGGTTCCTGAGGAGGCAACTGGGACTCCCATCTCTTGGGGAGCTTGCCACAATCTGCCCCCAAGAGATGGGGAGCTTGCCACAAACGCGTTCGCATAATCAATAAAGCAGAAGTAGATGGGTTTCTAGAACTCTCTTGCTTTTTCCGTGATCCAGCGAAGGTTGGCAATTTGGTCTCTAGTTCCTCTGCCCTTGCGAAACCCAGCTTGCACGTCCGGAAGCTCCCGATCCACATAGTGCTGCAGCCTACCTTGAAGGATTTTCAGCATCACCTTGCTAGTATGCGAAATAAGCGCGATCGTGCGGTAGTTGGAACAATCTTTGGCACTGCCTATGCTTTGGAATGGGGATGTAAACTGACCCCCTCCAATCCTGTGACCACTGCAGGGTTGTCCAAATTTGCTGACATAATGTATACAGAACGTTAACAGTGTCATGGTTGAGGTTTTGAAGCAACTCAGCTGGAATGCCACCAATTCCCGCTAGCTTTGTTCTTAGCAAGGCTGGCTAAGGCCCATTCAACTTCACTCTTCAGGATGCCCGGCTTGAGATCAGTAATCACAACAATCTTATGTTGGGTTTGCACATCCGGGTCCTTCTTGTACAGTTCTGTGTATTCCTGCCACTTCTTCTTTATCTCTGAGGCTTCAGTGAGGTCCCTGCCTCGTTTGTCCTTTATCACGCCCAGCTTAGTACAGAAGCTTCCTTTGATATCTTTGATTGTCTTATACAGAGCTCTTGTGTTCCTTAATTGGCTGTTGTCCTCAATTGGCTGTTGTCCTCAACTGCTTGGCACTGTATGTTTGGCAAGGCATTCTTATCTCTCCTTGCTATTTTCTGAAAATCCGCATTGAGAACCTTGTACCTTTCTCTTTCCCCCATAACTTTTGCCATCCTCCTTTCCTCAGCTATTTGCAACGCCTCTTCAGATAACCAGTTTGCTTTCTTGCATTTCTTTTGCTTTGGAACTCTTAGTAGCAACTTCTTGTATTATATCACGAACATCAGTCCACATCTCAAACATCACTGCAAAATACTTCTAGCTCACTGTAGTCCCCATAAAACGCGCTATCTTGGTGATCGAGATACGCGCGTTGCACGCCTCTTGATGCTGCCCGGTCTCGAGGGAGAGCGCGCGCTCTTTCTTACGGCCTTCTCAATCGCCGCGGGAGAAATGCCTAGAATTCCTTAAGTTGCGCTCTCCGCTGCCACGAGGGGCGCGACCTGCTCACTGTTCGCTCCGCATCTGCTTTAGCGGCGGCGGGTGGTTTCTGCCTGGTTTCGCGCTGTCTGTCACGGGTTTCGTAGTGAGTGCAGCCCCGAAATGAAAGGACACGGGAGGTAGATGCTGCGGCGGCATGTCGTCAACGTACTACACACGTGAACCGAGTCTTTATATAAAAAACATTGTCGCTCAGCAAACGTTCGACAAGCATATGACATACATTGCGACATGGTAGCTACTTTTGTCCATTTTAATCCGAATTTTTCCCAAGCCTGTACAAAAATAACAATAATGAAAAAAAAAAACTGAATGAGCACTGATCACATCCAAGCTACATCAAGGCTAACATGACAGCAACTCGTCTGCGACAGCAAAACCGTCTTTCAGCGCTAGATGCGAAACCATTCATATGTAGCACCGAATATGAAAATAATTTCATAAAAATGTAATGTAAGTTGCATAATGCTTGCATAATATAAAGTGTTAGTATAACAGAGCAAATGCTGAAAGGTTGAGCTTTCAATGTTATTATAATTTATATATTAGCAAATGTGCTTTATTATAAACATTTTTTTAATCGTGCAAATAAACGTTGTTTTAACGAAATTTTACATGATATTATATGCTTATTATGAAAACAATAAATAAATGGTTTGATATTAATGACACCACTTGTGCTGGAAGCAGTAAAAAGAGGCCAATTAAATGACGCAGCTGGTGATACTCGATTGCAATGGCTGACAAACGAGTTCACTGGCTATATCCAAGAAATTTCTAAAGCGTTAAATAAGAGAACTGTCACTGAAGAAACATTTTAAGAAACGTTGTTCATCACGAGTCTACTGTACAAGTGGTAGAGTACCTCCTGGGAAAAGGTGTCGGCTGCGTCCTCACCAGAAAACTCAATAGCGACCCAATAGAGGGTTTACAAAAGTACGTCTGGCAACCGTGAGCGGCACGCTGATCCCGTCCTGGCCGCCATATTTTGTTCGCTCCATCCGCTTCGTGTCCGTCCGTCAGCGCTCGCCGTTCTGTTCGCGCTTTTCACGTTTTAACTTAATGCGCTGTGCTTGGACCTCTCTTCGGTCCCTGGCGGTTTCTGTTAGCGACGCCTAGAAGCGTATTTTGACAGCCGAGACATGGCGGGGCCTACCAGCCGCGCTGCCGAGCGCAGTTACAAATTGCTCTACGAGTCGTGCATGGGCCCCTCGGCAATCCGCAGCGTCATCCCTATCCAGGTACAGTATCCAGAGTTCTGTAATGTGGATTTTTTTTGTCTGTGCGCCTTTGCTGTTTACTTAAACGCCTATGAGAGATCATCGCGAGTTTGTTTGCTTGGTTTGGGCAATAACCGTCGCTCATCCCACTGGAAGATACTTGGTTGGTGAAATGAGCGAGGATGCATTTTATTTTATGATAAAAGGATCGTGCGTAATTTGACGTAAGTTGGACTGGCGCTTAGTACTTTCCTTCCCATGCCGTCGATGCAGTAGTTGGCATTAGTCTCGGAAATAATCGAGGGCTGCGTAAAAAAAAAAAAAAAGTGCCATGCTAATTTGTGCTTCCAGTGATTGAATATTGATTGGTGTGCGATAGGCGATGACGAGTTAATAAAATCTTTGTAAATTATTGATCAATCAATAAAATAAAAAAACGAAAAAAATGAAAAATCGGAAAGTAAGGGTTTAAAGGTGTCAGAATGAAAAACCAGTGCTTGGTGATGCTAAGGAAGAAAATTGATTAATTGATTGAAGTGATGCTAAGGAAGAATGCATAATTGATTAATTGAAATAATTGAAGAATGTGTTCAAAAGTGTCAAATTGCTCAGACTGGAAAGCCGATTGTTGCTGACGCATGCGTATTGGTGTATAAAACTATAAAACGTCAAATAAAATAAAAATAAATAACGAAATGATAGAAATATAACATAACATAACATACATAACAACATATAACATACTACACTTGTGTGTAGTATGTTACTTTTGATGAATTCATATTTCACTGCATTGTATTTTTTTCGCCCCTCCTGCTAGGGCCCAGCTAGGGCCTGCAGTATTTGGTAAATAAAATAAATAAATAAATAAAAGAGCTAAAATATAACACGTTTAGAAAGAAAACATCGTGTGTGTGTGTGTGTATATATGAGAGAGAGACACTATCGCGTTATACCTTTAACGGCGGTGCTTAAGTGACCCCGTAATTTTTCTATAACGATATGATATAATATAAATCTGATTTTATGAACACAGCCAGTTACACAAAGCACAAACACTTCGCAGTAAGGTGAGTTGACTTTTTCAAATTTCTTTTCGTTTCAGCCGAGTTCCTCCTCCTCCGAGTTCCTCGAAGCTTCCAATGTCAGCGCTTTCATATGAGATTACGGCTTCAAACGTTTACTTTCTGACAGAGGGAATAAACAAGAAATCGACATATTTAAAAATCCCAGTGAATTTCAGGTAGCTGTGAATTAGCGAACCATCGGGTGACTCGAAAATTCATGTGACTGCAATAAGCCTCACGACAATTTAGCGCCTCTTCATCAAAGAGCGTGCACGATAGTTCCCCACTTAATGATCCGAAGTCAAACACACAAAAGTGAAGCGCACGCTTCGTTATTTTATCGGCCGCGCTGGCAGGTATAAAACCTGAGCTGCGCGCTCTGGACGTGGACCGGTCGAAACGGACTGCACGTAAGCATGTTGCAACACACTATTGGGATGTCATCTTTTTTTGCTTTTCTAGGCGCCGCGGGTTTGGCAGCCGCTTGCTTTTACAGCGTGAAACACGCACCTCGGGCGCACTAAACAACCGTATTGCTCTCTGCACCAGCACTACCATTTCGTGCGACTGTGAAAAGTAGTTTCGGTAATCATGCCCGTGTCTTAAATCAAATACACAATGGCAAATGGAACCTACGCACAAAATGTTTCAAAGAACGTATTTGCACAATAGCGTTCGTTATACATGCATTGCTCCTTCTCCCGTGTCCTCCATCGCAGCATAAGCTTATCCTTCAAGTTCACAAGGCTCCATAGCGCGCAAAACAACCTTGCTCTTTTAGGTGATAGCACATTCTGTGAGCTAGCTCCCAGTCAGAGGGACGTGCAGTAATGCTTTACATGATGCAAGTGACCCTTGTAAAGCCGATTAGAACTGCAAACGAACGGTCGCATACACGCGTATACCTTGATTCCGTGCGCATCTATGACGGTGCGCTGGCTGCAGAAGGGCACGCAACAACATGCTGGCATCATTCCGAATAGAGCTTGGAGCTAACAGCGACTGCTGTGATGTTAAAAAATGAAACAATCGCTTGTGAGCATTCCGATGCACCTTTCGGTGCATGCACGGGTTCTACGAAGGCGCACGTTGACAGCGTACTCGATGGGAGGCGCGGGCGGACTGAGCAAAACATGGCCGCCGCGCACAGTTTCTGTTTCTTTCACTAGATGGCGCTAACTTTTGTAAAGCCTCTACTGAGGCTTTCTTTGGGAAAGTAAGGCTAATGTGCGGAGAGAACGATATGCTACATGCGAGAGCTGTAACAGCGGCACTTGACCACGTTGTCAAGAAGGACGTTTCATCTCGGAGCAAAATCAAGGCAGCTTGCGTCGATGCCGAAGAAACCATTTCTGCTCTGCCGCAATCAGTAGCCGAGGTAATGTGGGAATTGTGGTGGCATTTCTGCCACCCCATCACCCACTGTCACATATTCCGGTTTAGCTTACGTCGCTAAATACTTGGTAAGTTAATCAGCGTGACATCGGGTGTGAAGCTTGCGCTATCCTCCTCGAAGCTAGCGAAACAAGCAGCTGCAGTGTACACTCTTCTGCGAGGACAGGAATTCTATTCGACTGCATTACCCGAAACCACTGAGTTTGTTGCCCTATTGGACAAGGTTTTCTTATGACAAAAAAAAAAAAAAAACTCTCGTGCACCTACTACACACCAACGCTCTCGGAGTACTTAAGATCCTGATTTAACCATGCACTTGAGAATTAACCACAGAGTTGCCCGAAAGGAATTGACAACAGCCATTATAAGGTCCACTTCTTTGATATCTGAACAATTTCTCGGAATCCTTCTTGCGAGTTATGCCAAGAGCGTGATACAGAAATTACAGTTAGACTAGAACTTTTTGAGGTGTGCAAAGCGGCCGTCGAAAGCTGCCCTCAAAACGCGCCGATGCCGCGGGAGGGGGGGGGGGGGGGGGGGGCTGAAGACAGCGGCGCCAGTAGCATTGTGCGCGTAGTAAGAACGCATCGCACGCGCTGCTTTTTGCCTTCTGAATTTGGTTGATTCTTTTGCTGTCGGCTCGGTGTCCGCAAGATTGTATGGCTAGCTTCGCATTCCTTGCCGCGCGCTTTAAGAATACCACCAACAGCAAAAAAAAAAAAAAAAAAAAAGAAAGAAGACCCAACGCTGGTGCTTCGTCCCAAAGAAGTCCCAATGGAGGCAATGTGCCTGATAGCATGGTTGAGTTGTTGCTATCTGTGGAGGAACTACTGAACGAGGCCGACGGTGGAGAGCAAGAAGAAAGCCGACCACTCCAATCCGATGCAGCTGAAGTGCCTGTGGACCATGCTTCCTACTCAGCAGAACGAAGTGATGCCCGCCTTATTAAGGCGAAAGCCTTTAATGGCTCATGATATCGTGGACAAAGTGTGCCCCGCTTTTGCGGCGTTCTGATTGGCCGAGACGGGATGCGTCCCTGTCATCTGCAATGCCACACTTGAACGCGCGCCAAGGAACGCCACGCGACAGGAGCCATGGTGTACCGTCAAACCCACACTTGCCGGATAAAGTGATAGATACTGCGCCTTTCCTTTCCTGGAAACCAATTATACCTCTATGTAGCACTGCAACGAATGCCGACAAGAGGCTAACAATGAGAGGCAAATTATAGGATAGGCTTTCGCCATTCTTCTCTTAAGAGATAAGAGACCCTGTAATTTGTTTATTATATCGCCGGCTACGTGTCAAGGAAACGTGTGTTGTCAATCGCCTATGAGGATTGCAAGGCTGCTTGCCCAATGAAGAAAGAAGACGTGCCCAGCTCCGATTTGCGCATCGATGCTGTAGGACCTTGGCGGGCTTTTGTATCCAACACACTCCCTATACAACCTTATTATGACACTAGAGAACAAATTACTAGCTTTTTCAGTAGAACTTGTCTCCACGTTAAGTCGGTGACTCCCATGTGAAAAATGATTGGCGAAACGACAAAAAAGGCTGCCCCCAGCACTCACCTACACTGACGAATTCCGTAGCTAAATTTTACTGCTTAGCCCGGGTTCAATTTTTTTTTTTTTTGAAACGGGTAAATCAAAAGGAAGATGAAAGGAAAGCAAAAAAGGTGAAGCCATGCGTGCTTTAGCGGGCTGCAGATTAAGGGAGAAGTGCAGTGTCTGCCACACTTGTTTCTCTGGACACCTGAAGTCGTTTTGGGGTACCATCATGTCCACATATGCCGGCGACCTGATTTTCGCATAATAATAGCTTTAATAAATAAGTGTTCTGCCAGAAACACACCTTTTTCTGTTTTGCAGGGTAAGTGCACTCATCGCATTTTTTTTTTTTTGCTCCATGAGCTACATTTCATTGGAGCACTTCTTCGAAGAAGGAAGGCAAAAACGTTCAATTGCTGAGATTACAAAGCATGTAAAAGAACTTCCTGGGCGAGAAATTAATCCGGAGCCCTCCAGTACAATTTTGCCATTGTCTTCGCGCTAATTCACGATACAAGCGCACTGCATGACAAAGTATTCTTGTCATGTAATAATCTAAAGAGCAAAATAAAAGCATGCAACACCGTATGGTAAAATTTTCCACGGCGTATTAGCGCGAATTTGCATGCTATGTTTACATCATATCAGCTTCAAATTCAAGCTCTTAAGAGGCAGATTGTTATTAGCAGCTAGCATACATGTGGACTTTGAAAAAACCTACCGCAGGAGGCAACTAAAGGTGGTGACACTAAACGAAAATGCCACATATTATTGAGGAAGCCGAGCTGAAAGCATATGAATTAAAATCTGAAGGCATTGAGAGAGAATCATCCTAGCAGCGCAGATAAGGATGTGCATTGTAGAAAGGCTTCTGGAGGTCTGTGTCAGCTATTTTCATGCCAGCACACAAACTGAACCTTATGAGTGGTCCAGCTGCCGTTAAATTAAACCTCCGCCAATTTATGTTGAAAAAAAAAAAACGAAATGGTTCTCTCAACTGCGTGTCGTCTGCTCTAGACAGAATGCCATTTTGATTGGTAAATATTTCTTAAATCGGACCTCATAATTTCATTATTTCGACAAACCATCGTCAACGAGCCAGTTCTTATCTTCAGCGATTGAGGGTAAACAGCGCAAAAAAGACGAGGACGAACGAAGTACACAAACGAGCGCTCAGTGGATTACCTCAATGGATTACCAACTTGCCCAAGCGTCTGTTTTATCTTCAGCGGCATCCTAAAGCCAAATCACTGTGCACAAATCATGCAGTTATGCGCTGTCCGCGCACTTGCCCAGATGCATGAGCAGATTTTAATTCATATGCTTTCAGCTCGGCTTCCTAAATAATATGTGGCATTTTCGTTTAGTGTCACAGTGCTAACAGCGCCCTTAGCATCAGCGCCCCTGGCGGCAACGGTGAGCAGCGGGGCCATTTCCGGTAAGGGAAACGCGCCGCACTATAGGGGGCTGAGATGAGCCGAGTTAGAAGACAGCGACCAAAACAAACTGCGCCCGTTATTCAACCACGTTAAGCCTCCGCATTTTATTTTCGCGCGTGCATGCATACGAACTGCAGGTCTTATATTAGTTGGGAGAAAGCCATACGTCCATGCGCCTGTCTTACCATTGTGAACTTTGATTTCTCAGGGGCCTCCGAGAGCTGCAAAAAATGGTGTGGGCCTCGAAGTTTGGTTCAAATATAGTCAAATCATCATCTTCCTGATTTTGTATGGCTAAAAATAAGCGCGTATGTATTGCAACATTGAATGCTCCAAAAGTTACACGTCGGATCGTGAGCTTAATCATAAAGCCAGCTTCATATTTTGCCAGTCAAAATACAAAACGTTTCACTCGTCCAAATGAATGAAAAAATACAAAATATTCTGATCTGGGTTTCAGCTGGTCCCGGCTGGTACTCAACTATTAACCGGTTTCAGATTGCTATACCAGCTGGATGTAAGCTGGTCCCACTTGGGGGTCAAGTGGAACAAACGGGTTATAGCTGGCTTTCAGTCGGGAGTCAGCTTGGTAAACCAACTGCCTTTACTGCTGTTGAGATCAGCGTGAGATTTATTAATTTGAGCAGCAGTGAAAGTTGTGACGAAAACGATTAATTCTTAATTACAGATTATGACTGTCGATAGCTGCCGCAGTTGTTGATAGCTGTCGATAGCTGCCGATACCTGTTTCCTTCAATATGTAAACATGTCATGTTTCTGTAAAATAAAGGAGGACGCCTAAGCGTTATTGTAATCGCGATAGCACGGTTTAAGTCTTCACCCTAGTTTAAAGGAAAGTGCATGTATACGTGAAAGAGAATTGACACGTGGAGGCGGCAAAGAGGTACCAGTAAACGCTTTCTGATAATACACTTAAATGCGGAGGTTTAAGTGTCCACACTATTTTCGGTACCACCGTATTTCTTTTCCGACCACCGCCTACACCGGCGGCTGCTTCTCGATGCACTGAGCTGCGTACGATATCTTGTAAAATGTGAATTTGTTCTGTAAACTGAGAGCAGAAAAGGTGTCCGGTACATGAAAGCGTGCTTCCTTCTGTTTTAAAAGTGGGAGTTATGTGCAAAATGTAAATATACCAGATTCATAAATATGAACAATCTGTAAAAATGTAAATATATATTACTGATTATTAGAGTGTGTTAAAACTTTAATTTTCTGTCAGTTCAGTAACGATATTATTTTATACAAGTACCACATTTTATATTTATACAAGTAGATTTTATACAAGTACAAGTAAAAGGCTTAGCTTCCCGAATTACGACAGCGTTTCGAGTAATAAACATTATTTGCCGCTATATATAGATCACATAATATCACAGTTTCTGCAGAAATTTTGCGACTTTCGATTCGTCTTGCTGCATGAATTCACCAAACTACTACATGATTGTTTGTGCACATACGGTAAGAATTTGCGAACAGCTTATGAATAATTAAAGTCCATTTCTACTTCGTCTGTGCACACATTCAGCAAATCGTCCTGCGATATCGAATTAGCCAAGAAAATAACCACTCGAGAACTTATGTTTCATGAGTGCGCATTCTAAATTTTGAGGGAGGATGTTGTGAGGCTGGTCTGGCCGTGTGCTTTGTTAGAACGTATAAGCTCAGGCGATATTCCTAAACACTTCACAGCTTTTCCGAGTAAATATGAGGTGTATGCGGAGAGCATACGCGTAAAGTCTCAAACATGACAAAGGGTCGGCGATATAGGGACGGGGGGGGAGGGGTATAGGGGCACTCTAATTTTTTTGTACCGGGCCCTCAGCACTGTTAATCCGGCCCTGGTAGTGGGGCCTGGAAGGCCGGATATACCGAATATTTCTCAGGCACCTCGGTATCAAGACAGCATACAAAATACCAGATAGACTCGTAAAAGATGGAAATCTTCCATATCCTTTTGGCGAAAATAACACCTCTGGGTAAAATATGATTTTTCACATCGAAATTCCGCTTTATTATGAACTGGGAGCATGTAAATTGAGCTACACAACAAAAAATGTACTATGTGAACAACGAGCAAAATATTTGTTTTTCATTTTTACGCAAACACAAATAAATAATTGGCTTAACTGAGGCATTAACTTAATTTAACTTTAACTTAAATGAGAAGGGTATTACGTTACTTCAGCATCAGAATCAGTGCTAGTGTCAAAATGTGTCATGCACGCAATTAAAGACAGGCTGAAGAAAACAAAGCAGTGAGAACCAAATCAAAACCAAATGGGTTCTATATTGCAAAACTAAACTGGTTTTACAGAGTACAGCTGTTCCACTGCGGCCGAAAAGATGAAATACGCGTGACATTTTGGTTACGCTTGAGAAGTCTATCTTACTTATCAGCTGTTGCAGCCGGATACGGTCTACAGCATCTATAAACGTCGGTCTACAGGAACGAACAGGCACACACCACTCCATGGGGGCCATCGAGCTAATATCCATCGAATGCTTGCCGTGACAGCGCAGTGAATCGTCCAGATAATCACTCCTATTGCCACGACATTGTCTTTTTTTTTTAGTGCTTGCTTATTTTTAAGTGACTGACATATATACGCGTCCAGCTACAAGCCAGAAAAATGCTCGTCTACGAGCCGTTATTTCGAGTTTCACTGAAACACACAACGGATCCTAACATCATCCTAAAAAGGCAACAGAGATAGTGTTTCTAAGCACATAGATTAATTGATAACAGAATTCGCAATCTCCGTTTCTGCTATACGACTGAATAAAAGTAGGCAAAGTGCAAGGTGATGGAGTTCCAGCAGAAGATTCAGCATGCCGAAGAAAAACTCATTTTAACGGATAAATTATCGCAGCAGAAACGCAGGAACGAGGAGAATAAAAACAAGCGGCCCCATGGAGGTGCACAAGAAAGGCGTATTATCTTGCAAACGTCCCCCGTCGTGATTTAGAGCTCGGTTATTGCGATTTCTATTTATTACGTATTGAAGATTCCCAGATGGTAGAAATTATTTCGGAGCCATCCACTACGGTCTTTGTTCTTTCAATCTCACCTTCCTCTCTTCCCTTACGGCATGGTTCAGCTGCCCACGGAGAAGTGCGACAGATACTGCGCTTTTCCTTCCTATAACAACCAACTGCCTTGCAAACAACGCTGTTTGTTGACAGAAAGAAGGCATTTCGGGAAATACAGTCCCTGCGTAATCGCGATGCTTTTTTTTTTTTTTTTTGGTATCTTAAAGCTAGCCATCTTTAGGCCACATGCTGCGATTGTACGCGCAAAAGCACGGCACAGGGCTTGGGCACCCCATAAGAGACACAGCGTGGCCCGTTCGCTACATCAAGCGTCGGAAAAAAATGACGCTAGGTAGAAAGAAGGCAAGTTCCACTCGTTTCCATGGAAAACGGAGGGGAGACAAATCGGCGTGCAGCGAAACTCGACACGACGCGGCCGTGCAGCAGTTATGTGCGCTCTGTGTGCTCTCCCATGGTCCCTGACTCGGTCGTCGCCCTTCTGCGCAGACCTTCCAGTGTACTTGTGTGGAGCGGCTGCGCATGATAGCATATTGTGCGCGAACCCTGGGGCTATATCTGCAGTGTTCACGTGGCCCTCCTCCTCCCCTTCCTGCTCCGTCCGTTTGCTTACTCAATCTTAACTCTCCGCCTTAGCCCAGTTAAGGTGTCCGTATAGGAGGCAGTTACCACGCTGCGCATTCCCCTCCAAGCACCCCCCACCCCTCCCCGAAGCGAGGAAAGGTTCGTGGCGGCGGCGGAGTTCAAAGCGTGGTAGTATTTACAAATTATAAAGGGATTTTAGCAAACAGAAAACCGGAGCGACGCGATGTGCAATAGTGGTCTGGCGGACTTCAGCTCGTCGCGCAATGCCATCTCTTGGCGTGTCACTGTGATTTATCGCCACATGGTGATAGCGCTTCATAATTTTCTATTGAAATACACACACTGCCACACAAAGCAGATGCAAGACAGTAAAATACAAATCTGGAAACCAAATAATCATTGGGCGAATCTTTCGCACATGGGTCATTTATATGACATGTTTTGAATATAGTCCTTTTTTTATGTAAGTGAGAAAAAGATCATGGTGGTGGCTTGATAGCTGAAGAGCACACCTTAACACTGGGCTGAGTGAAAGAAACAATGACAGGCGTCGCGAGGAGGCCGCGGAAGTGGTGGCTCTACTTTGGCCCAATCTGCCTCTTCGTTTCTCACATCGCCAGCATTTCATGCGCTTACCCACCGCATAGCAACGTCGATATGGAAGCAGACATTTGGCCGCCACAAAGTGTGTTCACGTATACTTTGTCACTTTTTAGTGCACACAGATTTTACTAGGCTATGAAATGCGTCCCTAGTTTATATACCTTCTGCACCATCTCATGTATAGGCAGTTGTCCTTAAAAATAAAATGGCATGAGATAGTTCTGTTTCTCTTTCGGCCATTGCTAACTGAAAAAACGGCGATTTCTAAAAATCATACCTACCTTTATTTTATTCGAGAGTGTTTCATTTTCTATTTCTACGCGCGCAAATACTTCTCAAAATAAAAATTGACATTCGCTTACCCTTACATAACCTAAATTAAGAGAAATTATTTATGACTCGGTTAGTTAATTGATTTTACTGTACCAGGAACATTGCCCGTCACCGACATTTGCCTTATTATTTATGCGTGCCTAAAGAGTGTGAAAGAAACAAGGTTTGGTTTTGGGACTCACGCTATGAGAGACGCCGTAGTGGAGGGCTGCGGACATTTTGACCACCTGGAGTTATTTAATGGGCTCTGACATCGCACAGCACACGGGCACCTTGCTTTTCACCTCCATCGAAAAGCGGCCGCCGAGGCCGAGATTCGATCCCGCACCTTTGGGCACCGGAGTCGAGCGCCCTAACCACTGCGCCCCTCCGGCGGCTGAAAGAAAAGAACAAGCTTATATAGAACCATATAGTTATATATAGGAGGGTATATGAAACTATATATAGTTCTATATAAAGAGCGCTCTGCTGGCCTCTATATACGATGTTGATGACATCTAGAAAATCTGAGTAGGAGGAAGAAAAACGGCAATTCGCGGCAGAAATGAATTTTGGTGCAACAAATAATTGTCAGCGTTGTCCATCGCAATTAATTTGTTTAAGTGTATTCTTGTGCTGACGTATATAGTCACACCTTGGTGATATAAATAGAGGGCGTCTCAACGAACACTTTAAAAATATTCCTAAAAATAAGGAGTTCAAAAAAGTAAAATGCAGCAACCAACTTTAACGCCGCTTCGGCGGATACAACGTACTGCAAGAACTGCTCTTGTAGTGTAACTAATTACCTTTGTAGTCGACGCATTTCATTAGCCAGTGGCAATGGGGAATTCAAAGCCATGAACGAGACGATGCCACTTAAGCTTTTGAAACGAAGAAAAACACATTTTCTAGAGCTCAAAAGCGATAGAAAAAGTTAAACAGCAAATCTGTATTGGAGTAATGCGAAAGCTCGGATGCCACTGTTGGTTTCTTTTGGTTGTTTCTATTTGCTTAATTCACTTCTTGTTTAGCCATTTTAGTTTTTGGTACTTTCAAATTGCGCGCCAATCCCTTCCTATGCCCTTTTTTTTGGCTCTACTTCCGCTTGCATGACGTCACATCATTGACGCCACCTTAATGGAGTGATTGAATTACCTATTTAGTATTTAATACATCTCGACGTCACCCTAATAGACTGACTTGATTAACTATTTTAGTATTTGATACATTCAAATGGGGAGCCAAGCTATTGGCTATGTTAACCAAACAAGACCATTTTCTCCTTTACTTTTGCATTTTTTGCCGCTAATGAATAACCTAATTAACTTATTGGCCTAATTACGTTTTGAACAACATTACGTCATCCTCTATCGATTGACACCAGTCATTAACCTCTATCACTTCACAATTACAACTGCTGCGGACACGATTTTGCTGACGCGGCCTGTGGATGACGCGGCCTGCGGACAGAAATGTGTGAACATAGCGAAGTAATGCTTTTGTATTAATAAAGCATCCGCGCGAAACTGAATCAGGGCATTGGATCAGCACCAGTAACAAATCACTACGCAGCTGTCGATGCGATCGGAACAAACGACCTCTGAATTTCGCGTCGAGTGCTCGACCGACTGAGATACGGTGACGTCTATCTCCCATCGGAGGCATGCGGTTATTTTTTCTTCTGCTTTCTAATCAATTACCTCAATGGTTATATTCTTATTTCACATTTACCAGCACCAGAAGAAAACCAAAATCTCGAATGCTTTTTTTGTTTTCAGGGGTTGCATTGGCTCCCAATTTGCATGTAATGCCTAACGAGCTCCTCGTTTTCCCTGTTTGCTAGCAGTTACCATCCAGGAAGAACATCTTGCCTTCGCTGCATGGTGTCAGCAGCACCCCCCCCCCTCCCCAATCTCATTTATAGATCATTTTTGTTTCAGAGGACCGAGCTGCATTGTTGCAGTCTTGCAGTCTCAAGTAATTATGAACTTTTTTGTAATGCTAACGTGGCAATGCTTAGCGTGATTCGCTTAGATAGTGCTCGCTTAATTCATTAAACTATTCTCTTCCATCCAAGTAATGCCACACCCACTATATCACCAATCACTTCGCTCAAGCACCGAGAGCCAGAGAGCCGCGACGCGCTTTCGCCTAACACAACCTGTATGGGGAGGTAAGGGTGTATTTGGCCCGCCACAAAACACGACCATACTATCCCAGAATCCGACTGGGCACAAAAAGTCACGTCCGGGTCAATTTCCTTTCTTTCTTTCTTTCTTTCTTTCTTTCTTTCTTTCTTTCTTTCTTTCTTTCTTTCTTTCTTTCTTTCTTTCTTTCTTTCTTTCTTTCTTTCTTTTCTTTCTTTCTTTCTTTCTTCCTTTCTTTCTTTCTTTCTTTCCTTCTTTCTTTCTTTCTTTCTTCGACGCGCTTTCGCCTAACACAACCTGTATGGGGAGGTAAGGGTGTATTTGGCCCGCCACAAAACACGACCATACTATCCCAGTATCCGACTGGGCACAAAAAGTAACGTCCGGGTCAATTTCCTTTCTTTCTTTCTTTCTTTCTTTCTTTCTTTCTTTCTTTCTTTCTTTCTTTCTTTCTTTCTTTCTTTCTTTCTTTCTTTCTTTCTGTCTTTCTTTCTGTCTTTCTTTCTGTCTTTCTTTCTTTCTTTCTTTCTTTCTTTCTTCGACGCGCTTTCGCCTAACACAACCTGTATGGGGAGGTAAGGGTGTATTTGGCCCGTCGCCAAACACGACCATACTAAGGTAAGGGTGTATTTGGCCCGCCACAAAACACGACCATACTATCCCAGAATCCGACTGGGCACAAAAAGTCACGTCCGGGTCAATTTCCTATCTTTCTTTCTTTCTTTCTTTCTTTCTTTCTTCGACGCGCTTTCGCCTAACACAACCTGTATGGGGAGGTAAGGGTGTATTTGGCCCGTCGCCAAACACGACCATACTATCCCAGAATCCGACTGGGCACAAAAAGTCACGTCCGGGTCAATTTCCTTTCTTTCTTTCTTTCTTTCTTTCTTTCTTTCTTTCTTTCTTTCTTTCTTTCTTTCTTTCTTTCTTTCTTTCTTTCTTTCTTTCTTTCTTTCTTTCTTTCTTTCTTTCTTTCTTTCTTTCTTTCTTTCTTTCTTTCTTTCTTTCTTTCTTCGACGCGCTTTCGCCTAACACAACCTGTATGGGGAGGTAAGGGTGTATTTGGCCCGTCGCCAAACACGACCATACTATCCCAGAATCCGACTGGGCACAAAAAGTCCCGTCCGGGTCAATTTCCTTTCTTTCTTTCCTTTCTTTCTTTCTTTCTTTCTTTCTTTCTTTCTTTCTTTCTTTCTTTCTTTCTTTCTTTCTTTCTTTCTTTCTTTCTTTCCTTCTTTCCTTCTTTCTTTCTTTCTTTCTTTCTTCCTTTCTTTCTTTCTTTCTTTCTTCGACGCGCTTTCGCCTAACACAACCTGTATGGGGAGGTAAGGGTGTATTTGGCCCGCCACAAAACATGACCATACTATCCCAGAATCCGAATGGGCACAAAAAGTCACGTCCGGGTCAATTTCCTTTCTTTCTTTCCTTCTTCCTTTCTTCCTTTCTTTCTTTCTTCCTTTCTTTCTTTCTTTCTTTCTTTCTTTCTTTCTTTCTTTCTTTCTTTCTTTCTTTCTTTCTTTCTTTCTTTCTTTCTTTCTTCGACGCGCTTTCGCCTAAGACAACCTGTATGGGGAGGTAAGGGTGTATTTGGCCCGTCGCCAAACACGACCATACTATCCCAGAGTCCGACTGGGCATAAAAATTCACGTCCGAGCAATTTTCTTCCTTTCTTCCTTTCCTTCTTTCTTTCTTCCTTTCTTTCTTTCTTTCTTTCTTTCTTTCTTTCTTTCTTTCTTTCTTTCTTTCTTTCTTTCTTTCTTTCTCTGGGCGCCTACAGATTCATCGCTTGCGGAAAGCGGCCGCTAAGACGAGACGGGACCGATCTGCCCCTTGATAGCAAAGCCTTCAAAAGATAGCAGCGAGCTATATCGCATGAAGTGAACTAATAACTATATTGATTGAAAGTTCGCGTTATTTTCTTCTCACTGTTCTCCCCGTTTCCGGTCGTTTTCTAGCTTGCAGAAGGTAGAGATAGAGTTGCATTTCATGCTCGAAACTTCTCAGACCTGTTACCCTTGCGAAGGGAGCACTTCCTTGGGACCGCGTTTCCCTGCGCTGATGCTGACAGCGTCTAATCGGGAGGAGGCCCACTGTAAAAATAGTGTTGTGTGTGAGAAGGCAACGAAATACTCAGCTTAGTGCGATCGGTGTGAGGCTTTACTCCACTGTGGCTAGCTGCTCAGGGAGTTTCCCGGGGATTTCAAGTGGAGTGTGTGTGTCTAAGGTTTTATCAGGGATCGGCGGTGCGTGTGTGCGGGGGAGGGAGGTGAGGGAAGGAGAGAAACGGAGTCAATTATCATCATGGCTAGGAACTAAAAAAAATTCGTCCCGGACTAAGGCGGTGCCTTGAGAAAAACAATGAACTGTGTAGGAAAATTGGGTTTTAGGTAAACCACTGCAGTCTCAACAATGCAGGTAGCTTTCGCTCGCTACTCCCAGTGCTCAGCATCACGTCTGTAATAGGAGAGAAACCACGTAATATAGGATGGGAGGGTACTTGGGAGTAATGACGATGCGAGCACGTGCGCAGTGAAGTTCGAACAAAACGACGATTATAATACAAATACCTTTTCGAATTCCACGCCAGCGCAACTACACCCGTGCGAGTCACGCACCGTCGCGCATGCGTGAGCACGCGTGACGTCGTCCGCGGCTTGAGCCGAACGAACGGCCGCGCTGACAGTTTATCGCGAAAGGACAAAGGAGCGACGGAGAAGAGTGTATACAAACGCTTTTAAAGTGCCTCCACGGTCCAGGCCGCTTGGCCAGCATGCTGTGATACATACGTACGCGCGTGCTAGACATCTGCGCTGGGCTACGTGATCGGTCGAGATTTTAGCGATTTGATTTCTCGTAAAAAAAAAAAAGAAAAGAATGCAACAGTTCAATGCATTTCATTATGCAGAATTAATATGCAGACTGCCAAGGTATTGTTCAGCACCTCAGGAAGGAACAGCAGCTTACAGCGAAGCACTGGAAGGTGTAGGCGAATATATGTAGTGACTGCAGATCCGGACCATGAATAACTACAAGCATAAGGCTGAAAGTACTCGCAAATTACGACTAGAACAGAGAACAAGAGAAAATATTTTATGGGGGACACTTAAGCGAATCCACCTTTAAGGGTATGACGCAAGAGGCTACCAACACACATATATAAAGCACCATTTCAACCAAGCCGTGTAAATGTGTCGGCGTGGCCTAGGGCTGGTTCTGATATGCTCCCATAAGGAAGAGGCCCGAGTTGCCAGCTCCTGCCTCGTCAGTAGGTGCTAGACCATGCCGATTGGCAGCTACCGCCTGCCTGCGCTGTTTTTGAATTTTCACTCACAACGCCAGCCCCGAATTTTCGGAGAATGGCGCCGCCGCGTTATTACGCATTCTCCTCTCTGTCTACGCGGCATTCCTGTGTGCATCCAGGCACTTAGCAAGACGAATGCACTCCTGCGCCACCCAAATTTGTGACTCCGAGAGTGGAAAGCTCGTCTAGCTGCTTTTGCAGCGCCGCTTCTCCCCTCCTCCCTCTCATTCTCTTTGTCTCTTCTCGGCAACAGCGCGCCGGCGCATGCGCACAGCTGCCGCTCGGTTCTGCCGGCGCGATCTCGGCGCGTAGTCGGCAGCTTCAGCTGCTTATCTCGACGTGACCCCTAGCCGGGCGAAGTCACGCTGTGCACAAGCATGCGTGATGGCGCGACATTTCACACGGAACGTAAAATTTCAATCTTCGATGTTTTATTATTCCTGCCGCAACGATTAAATCATGTTCGGCGTTTCACTTAACGCCATAAAAACGCCAAGTGTAATCACCGTCATAATCATCTTCAACAACCGAACTATACCAACAGCAAGAAAAAGGCCAGTCTCATATCCCTCCAGATAAATCAGTTCTGTGCTATACATGCAACCACTTGACACCTGCCAAACATTTTAACGTGCAATGCGTGTACTTTATAAGATTACGTCATCTGGTTTACACGCTGTCTCCTAATATCCCATGCACTGTTTTATTCCGGCTTTTCCGTGATTACTCACTCAGAAATTTAAATGCGGCGGTCTCGGCCATGCGAGAGGACAGGCGGCACTTTTATTAAGCAACAGGTCGCCCCCTACAAGACGAAAGTTCTTTATTTTTTTTTTTTTTTTGAGGAGGGGGGTTGGGTTGGCATAGGGCACTTGATGAGCTCCTTCAAAAGCTGCATTCGGGGACTCTGAATTCAATTCCGCTGTGGCTGTATCTCCTCGACAGGGCCGACGCTTGTGTCCAAACTTTCATCTTCGCTAGGTGCCGGTCGACTGGCATCCGAATCCGATGGCAGCGGCTCAATGTTGCTGGCATCAGACAACAGTAGACTTCCCTGCGGAGATGATCCAGATGAAGTGACTTCCGAGAGAGATGGAAATATCGCCGACAGCTCATGTAGCGCTTCCAACGCCTCAGTGTCCCAAAGACTGCGCCTCGCGGAATCATCAGGCCTTACGGGAGTAGAGGTCAGTGGGATGTCTGCGTTGAGTCGTGCCTCGAATTCATCCTTGTTAAAGGTCCACATCGGGCCCTGCTGCAGTTGTGGGAAAAAAATGAAGTCCGCTTGCAGAAGAGAAATTTAGGCGCCGCTATGAACATTGCTATAAGTGACAAGGTCACTTGAGCCACAGAGATGTAAGACGCCCATATCGATAACATTGAAGAATCCCTTTCCTAACCTGGCCCAACAATGACCAAAACCTAATCTTAAGGAGTGCCGGAGAGTCGGAACGTTTATTGCATGGACGGAAAAAGCAAAGGGCTAATAGGTCATGTTAAGCCTGCATTTCGGAGCACTGCCTTGGTAAAAAAAAAAATAAAAGAATAAAAGAAAGAAACCTCTCCCAACTTCGATGCCAATTGTAGAAAGTGAGGCCGCTGCTAGATTTCCGCTAAATCCCGAAGACTGCTTTAAGAAGTAAATGGAATCAACTGGATTGATTGGCAGGAATTCTGATGGGGTTTTTAGTTCACCTCGCCTCGTATTGTCAGGTTTAATTTCGTACTCTTTTCCTCATGTAATCTAATTCGCATTTTATGCAACACCAAAATTATTCGAATACTGCTCTTTTTCTTATTTGTGAGGGAGGGGGGGGGATCCATCCTTAATTCATTTCTGTTTGCGATCGCGTCTTTTATTCAATTCGGCCGTGAAAATCCTAGTCCGTACACACTAAGTGAATTAAGTAGTTCACTTATTACACACGGACGCGACCGGATGCCGACGAACTTTTGTCGTTCATGGCTCTTCCTAACACTATCGCATTAACGGAAATTTGAATTGACTACACAGCTATTCAACCTGAGTTTTACGCAAATCGCCGATAATGTGGGCGCAGCATTGCACTCACCCTTTCGCCTGTTTCGATGTCACCCAGAGGCAGTACGTTGGTGAGCCTCCGCTTGGGATGTGCAGAGGTTTGCCCCGCCCACTCTGGCGGCGCAATATTCTCCTTTTCATTTTCATCAAAACCTGCACCGACGCCTTTGTTGTGAACTGCGCCTCCATTTTTCTCGACTCGAAGTACGTGGTACATGGGTAACTCCCTTGGTGGCGACGTAGTGCCTCTGTCTTCGAAATGGTCTTCTGCCGTCCGTGGGGTAAGCGGGATCGCCATGGGGGGTCCCTTCGTGCATTTGCGGTCAGGCTGGTTTCCACGGAAGGATTCAGTGGAATCAATAGTGTCTACTGAAGACGCTCCTTTTTGCGATACTTTTTCTTCACCAAGTTCCAAGTCTTGCTCTTCGTCCAGGACAACAAAACATGGCTTCGGTATGGCGCCAGGCCAGCGTCCGGAGACCGGATCCGGACTCGCTTCAAAGGATGTTGGGCTGTCAATGATTTGATGGACTGAAATTAGACTCCGATCTTGGAGCTCATCTTTACCTGGTTCGGGGCTCGTTTCCCGTTCATCTGGGATGAGGGCTGCCTGTTCATCTGCCTCCGATTCTTCGGTGTTTGTCGCGACCGACATTACCGTGTCCACAGACGCTTGGTAGCACTTGTCGGGATGGCTAACTGCAGGTCGGTTTGGCTGTGTGCCCTGAGAAAACGTTACTGCCTAGGAGCGCGGCGGGGCTGGTTCGATTAATTTCGTCTTTGTCGTCCAACACGGCCCTTCGTCTTCCTTGTCAAATTGTCAGGTGTAGGCGCCTAAAGTATCACTCAAGCATTAAACAAAAATCTGTGATTTGACCTAGGGGATAGAGAGAGCGCCAGAAAAGTTTTTAAGGAAACTGAATCACATTACGTATCGAGAGTGTGATAGTAATAAAGTATGAAATTTGCTCGGTCTGCTTCTTCTTTTTCTTAATTCCTGGTCGCTGCATACGCCGAGTCTGTGCACCCACCGCCATACTTCCGTAACGGTTTATAGCAATTTTAGACACGTATGCACAGCGGCCGCCGCAACTTGTAATGGTAGCCGATACAGCCACAGCACTTAGCCATGTGGAGTGATCAACGCACTTGATATTAATCGGTTAGGGCATCTAACAACTCGCTCAAGGGACAGGACGTGAAGCATCACACACCTGGTACACTTTATAATCAGAGCTCGACCATGTGATGTGCACCATGTGACAATTTTATTACATGGTGCATGACGCTGCGGTGTGAGAACACCCCCGAAAAACGCCGTGCTACTTATATCAACAGTATCATGCTGCCATATGAAATTTACAACCGTTTGTGCCAACGACTTAGCATATTTCCGCGAACGAAAGCTCGTTCGAACTTGGCTGCGATGCTCTTGTGTCAGTAACCATCTAAATTTTCCAAATGTCATTATCAGATTTTATCAGCGCTTACATTCAGTTTAGGTTTATTTTTTGCTTTGAGAACCAATACAGTGTGCATCTATACGAATGACAAGAGCGTAATTGCCATCGCCGGTTTTTAGGTTCTTATCCGGTTTAAGGCCTCAGAGCGAAGGCTCCAAGTTATTTGGCATGTGCTTCCTTAAATTGCGCAGAGATCCAAGATCACTAGCCTAAGCCATCTAACCGGAGTCGGAACGCGTTCTCCGCAGGCGAGATCGAACTCCGGTACCACCATGCAGCTCAGCAGTCGAGCGCCTATATCATCTCCGGCAAGACAGCTTGTCAGACGTTTGTCCTGCGACGAAGTGGGCTATGGAGGTGGGATGCGCCAGGTTAAATGCAAAATTAAACATTTAATATTTTGAATCAATATGCTTCAGTCCAGAAAAACTGCTGAACGTGTCGCCCGTCGTTGCTCATAACGCAAACATTATGAAGTCACTTAAATACTTATACTTCAGCAATGCGAAACCTTAGCGCCGCGCCGCACCATCTCATGGGAGCCATACTTGACGAAGAGCAGAGGAGGGAGGAGGGTATGCTGATTTCTCTGGCTGCCACTTGACGGCGCTACGACTGGACGTGAACTACAGAGGGAATCACAGGTAACGTATGCTACTCGCTTAATTTTGACGTCTGCAATTTGCATGTCGATATTTACTCCTGTGTGCCTCAGTACAGATTTGGAATGTTTGTTTCTAAGCAACCCGTGCATTCAATAGACACGCATTTATTTGTGCTCAAACGTCTAGCCGTCGATGCTTTTCCGCTTAAATCATCTCTTCGAAAGAGATATCCACCATCGCCTTTGTTATTGCCATTATATTTTCAGCCCCTATGTCGTAGGTAGTATCATGAGGAACAAACCAGTTCGTGGCTTGTCACTATCGCAAAGTGAAATCAAGATTTGGGGTTATGCTGACGACATTTCCCTTTTCTGCTACGATAAATATAGTTTCGCGCGTAACCGAGAGTTTTTGTGATAGTTCGGGTGCGTCTCTTAACCTTGATAAATAAAGTCACTGGGTACAAAACTTAGCTTTATAGCCAGCATCAGGTGGGAGGGAATCGGAAGACTTGCAGAATTTGGGGGTTCCCTTGCATCAGTATCGCAATAATGGGTCTCACTGAGGTTCTCAGATATCATCAGTTACGTAGCAAACCCAGGCTTGGATGGTTAGGGAGCTGTTTTTATTTGCACGAGCATAAGTTTGCAATATCAATTTGATTTTGAAGCTTATCTATATCATACAAGTGTTGCGTTGTGCGAGAAACAATGTACAGTCCATCATAGTTTGTTTGCTAGTTTTGTGTGGCGCTCTCAGTGAGAGCCTATGCGCCGAGATAATTTGTTATTCCTTCTGGAGGCTGGTGGAGCTAGTCTGCAGCACATCTTTGTTCACAGCTTGTTTCGAGGTTTTCCTTTTTTAAAACAGCAAGTCATCCCTTCTCCTAACTATGTTTAATAGTTGACTAAGTGGTCATTTGCCTAATTTGTTTGCGCCCACTGGTCACAGGAGTGAGGGCACTTTGAGGGGTTTTCTTATGTAGGTTGCTGACACATTCCATTTCCTCATCGTACGGTTTTCCTTAGAATACATATACAGTCTATCCAGAAGGCAGATGACAAAAGTTCTGATTGAGACGTTATTTTCTGTACCGATGTATTGACACTAGCTTTATCTCCCTTTTCTAGAAAATAGTGTATTGAAGCGGGTGCAACGGATGTATATACAATCAGCCGCAATAGTTTTTTTTTTAGCTTCCGACGTCAACCATACCTGTCAGAACGGGGATTCGTAATAAAGAGACAACTTTGCTATGGTCAGAGAACTGCCACCAGGGCCGGATGATTCAGGTTTCAAAGGGTTCAAATGAACCAGACCGAATTCGTTCTCAGGGCCCACCGATAGATTGAAAAAATGGCGAATTTGGACGTTTGGTCCGAAAAGTAGTCAAATCGTCTTCCTCATTTTCCGCGTATAAAATTAGAGCTTATGCATAGCAATGTAGAATGTTTTAAAAGCAGTTCTTCGCACCGTATGCTTGCCTAATCCCAAAACCAGCCTCAAATTTCATCAGTCAAAGTACGAAATTTTGTATTTGCATTTACGCGCTTTTACGCTTTACAAATATGACGCCGCGGTACTTCCCTGAGGCTCGACACAATATAATAACCGACTTTATCGTATTAGGTGACCGAGAAATGTCTTTCTCGATTTAACGAAGTTCCCTATTTAACGAACTATTTTGAGCTCCCCTCAACTTTATGAGATCGAGTTTCAACGTTTCTTAATATACTTCACGTACATTGATAACTTAAAAATATAAAATTATTCAGCCAGCTAGCAAAAGTCTTTGCATTAAGAGCCGCCATTATATATAATCTCTTCTCAAAACTACTGAAGAAGTCTTGACAGAGTTCGCTCTTCTTCGGGTAATTTCATTTGTTGCAAATATTTCGCGTATAATATCTGAACCATATCTCCTGACAATCTTACTATTCTCAAAATTTGCATAGCATGTGCGGGGCGACCACATGATCAGGTAAATTGCTCATCGTGCCATCTTTGATATATTTGTTGTGCTCCCTCAGCCCATCATTTAAACAATTACGCCCTGTCTGAGCTACATATGATGACCCACATGATAGTGGTAGTTCGTATACGGCTTCTTTTCTTCATACCGTGAAAGGCCTTTTGTGCTTGTTTTCGCACTGTTTTCGTGGTGGTCTACTGGTTCGCCCCTTTATTCCAGTTTTCTTTGCGCAGAAAAAAAACTAGCCTTACGTCGGACTGCCCCAAAGTCTTTTTCAAAGGATGACTTACACCATGCACGTACCGGATAATCACTCTATATTGTTGTTGTTCTTGTTGTTATTAGGTTGTAGCTTCTCAGCGGAAGTTCTCAATATCTTTCAACCAATATTACTTCCAAAGGTGTCTGGGAACCCAGCAAAACGAAACCTGTGCCATTGGTTTTTGAAGCTTTCATCGATGCCATGCATGACCTGTTCACAGCGTTTTTCATCAAATTTGTGGCTACTGATATTTTCACAAGCTTGTGTGGCATGATGCCTTCCTTTGAGAGCAGAGAGTAGCATTAAAGCTATATCACCTGGTCACGTGGTCGCCTGCTAGTGCGATGAAAATTTAGGCGAGAGCACGATGCGCATCAGACACCAGAACCAACTAGAGCGTGAATTATTTGAGGCGGACGAAATTCACCTCACAGGAGCGGACTGTGTCAGCATTCCTTCGGTAGTTTTGATAAGGAAATAGATTAGATATTATCAGGGTACCTGTCACGGTGGTGCAGTGGTTAGGGCGCTCGAGCAACTGATTCGCCCACGGATGCCCGATCGAATCCCGGCTGCTTTTGAATGGAAGCGAGAAGCAAGGCGCCCGCGTGCTTTGCGATGTCAGTGCACGTTACACTCCCGTGTGGCCGAAATTTCCGGACTCCTTCACTACGGCCTCTCTAATAGTCTGAGTCGCTTTGGGATGTTAAACCCCATAGATCAACCAAAGCATGTTCCTTGGTAGCAAGTAAATGCGAAGGGTTCTACTGACTGAATGTTTTATTTTACTTTTGTTTTTAAGGAATCGGCTTGGCAAGGCCCACGGTACATACAATATTTCGCTGCAGCAATAAAATTTCATTCAGTCACTAAGTCAGCGCCGGTGCTGTGTCTCTTTCTCAGCCCTTTGTTTTTGTGCTGTAGAAGTTGTACTCCTATGATGCTTTTATTGTTGGGCTCTTGAAAAGGGCCATGTGCTCATCATGGGGGATTGGACAAGGTGGAGCTGCATACGCAAGGGAATTTCCGCAGTCGAGTACGACAAAATATTGGCGCCAAGCGGCAGTGTAAAAAAGTGCAACGATGCAGCTATAAAAATAAATTGTTACCTCACTCGCACGTGTGCTCGCTTCCTCCATCACTTCTGTTTTTTCTTTAACTCTTTTCGCTGGTTTGTTCTCGACTCGCGCGCAGTTATTGGGAGTTTGTGGCTTCGGCTGCCTGCAAGAAATGACATTTGCAGCGATCAGATTTGACATGCACAGCTCTAAATTTCACCTCAGTTCCCCTTGGTTAGCACTTCGGGAAGCATTGTCCTCGACCGGCCATCACCACATACCTTGAGGGCGTGCGCTGATGGCGGCGAGAGCTACTGCGGAGCTAACGTCCATTTAGACGCCGGTGCGGTACTGCTTCATGATCGCAGGAAAAAGATGACGCAAGAAAGATAGAATGCTTCTCGTTTGCGCCCTGTTTGTGCGCACAATTATTGTACCGGCCAACTTGGTTTACGCGCCTACAGCGACGTAATCAGCAGGCGAGGAGGCACTCTACCTGGCAGGATACTAGAGTCAAGTAATAAAGATTAAACGTTTAGCCACATATAGAACTCCTGCCCCGCTCACACAAAAACACTGTATTTACGAGGTGCGTGTAAGTGCGGTACCCATTAGTGAGACCTATGTCTCATATATGTAACGTTGTGCAAATACCTTAGCCACGCCTAAGTTATAGTAGCCAATGTAGTCTTGATTCAGTTATCCAACTTATGAACATAAGGACTCAAGAGGGTTACAATTAAAGAACTGACATTCATGATTTTCTCCGTCATGCAGCATGAGAAATAGCACCGATGGTAGACTTCTGATGTAGTCTTGATAGAGGCAAATCATAACATATATACGTGAGCGGTCCCACCTATCAACTTTACGCAGTATGTTGGTTTGGCTTGATTTATGGAGCGCTTGATGTCCCAAACCGACTTAAGCTACATGAGAGACGCCGTAGTGGAGGATTCCAAAAATTACTGACATCGCACAGCCATCGGCCGGGCGCCTAGCTTTTCGCTTCCATTGAAAAGCAGTCGCCGCGGAAGGGATCCGATCCCGCATCCTGGGACACAGTAGTTGATCACCCTAACGACTGCACCACGACGGAGGGGCGACGCAGTATGTGAAAGTCGCTAGTGTAGTGGCGCTAGTGGGGTTACAGGACGCACGAACGGTCTTGCACAAACTAGGATTCCCGCTGTTGTCTCTGACACCGTGCCTAATTCCCGACACGTAGACGCGGTGACGCATGGCGGCGACAACAACCCTGTATTGGGCTTTGCAGATGAAGGGGTCTGCAGATTAACTGCGCCGGTGGAGGAAACGTAGGCGTACGCCCCGTGCATCGTGGAGGTGCGTAAGGGGGCTCCCCGGCGTCCTTTCTCCTTGGGTTTCTATGCGGTCGAAGGTTTTGACGCACGAAAATTGTGATCGTTCTGTCTGTACGCTTCAATTGAAATTTGGGTCATGTCTAGAAGCAACTGTTGTGTAATGAGGTGCTCTAACAGGTATAAAAGCTCCCTGGAAACGCGGTTCTTCAAGTTTTGCTGGCCGGCCTTACGACCCGGAGCAATGACAACAGTGGAGTGTCTCTGGGTGGAGAAAACAGTTCTACACACGTCTCGTTGGTTTGGTAATTATTTACTACATCGCTTTTATGGTGCTGCTATGAAGTGTTAATTACCCCATTATGTATACCCCGTTAAGCGGCATAAGTTCGTTTTAACGGCTTTTTTTTCCATTGTTATATATGCTGAGGACAGCTGCACTCTTCTTGCCACAACAGAGACCACATCATGTGCATAGGATTTTTTTTTTCAAAATGAATGCAGCATGTATCGAATCGTGTTTCACGCGTAGCTTTGGATCTTTTCTGAGCTCTTTATGCACGTGCTAGTGTGTTTAACTGCGGGAGCTAGGAAGCGTTGCTACTGTACGCACGCTACTCGTTCGAGATTTGGTGGTGGTGGTGGTTATTTTATTTATATACAAAAGAAAGGAGGAGATGCTTGCCAGCCCCGGTATCTGCTATCTCCTATCTGATATCTGTTTCGGCGTGGCCGAGTGGTTAGCGCAAGTCGCCACGGGCCTAGATATTATGAGTTCGAGATTTGGCACAGCTCCCGCAATTTCTCGCCTAGCTGCGGAGTGTAATTCGCTGCGTGTATTTAGGGAATGGCGTGGTGCAGTTTTTTTTTTGCTAAAATGTCGCGGTCTCTAGCTGGCATATAAGTCGGCATACGTTCGTGCACGTTTAACAGTATTGTGATTGTTTGATTATGACCCAGAAAATAGGTCATGATTGTGACATTTACTGAATGTCCCCTTGCTTTAGCGATCCATTTGTAATTGGTAAGATATATTCGCCCGGATTAATTCCTGACGCACTTTGTCGATTTCTGTTGACGCATATTTGTTTTCTCGTAAATTTATAGTAAATATAATATCCAATGGAAGCCTACCAAAAAGAGCGCAATCTGCAGCCAGCAGTTTTTGAATGGCGAAAAATCAAATGACAAGGAGAGCCTATTGTACCTACACTATTTCCGACCGTTTACAGATGCTCAACCCCGGGGACATCTGAGAGGTATCAAGGGTAATTGTATTAATTTTACGTGGCAGCATGAATCGCAACATGCATGGATCGCACCACGTTTCATGCATGACATTAAATTAGACGTTTAGGTACTCTTTGTGCCCATCTGTGTTTGCACAGACGATGCGCGAGGCGTGGAGCATCGCTAGTCTGTGCATGCTACTCACTTCAGAGTTTGCACAGCTGGCTCTCAAGTTTTCAGTTGTTTTGTGCATTTGCTGAATGGGCATGCTGCAGCTCTTTTGTGGAAATAATGCTGTTTTTAACAGGCATTCAATGGTTTAGGTACTCTTTGTGCACATCTGTGTTTGCACAGACGATGCGCGAGGCGTGAAGCATCGCTAGTCTGTGCATGCTACTCATTCTAGATTTCGCACAGCTGGCTCTCAAGTTTTCAGTTGTTTTGTGCATTTGCTGAATGGGCATACTGCAGCTCTTTTGTGGAAATAATGCTGTTTCTAACAGGCATTCAATGGTTTAGGTACTCTTTGTGCACATCTGTGTTTGCACAGACGATGCGCGAGGCGTGAAGCATCGCTAGTCTGTGCATGCTACTCATTCTAGATTTCGCACAGCTGGCTCTCAAGTTTTCAGTTGTTTTGTGCATTTGCTGAATGGGCATGCTGCAGCTCTTTTGTGGAAATAATGCTGTTTCTAACAGGCATTCAATGGTTTAGGAACTCCTTGTGCACATCTCTGTTTGCACAGACGATGCGCGAGGCGTGAAGCATCGCTAGTCTGTGCATGCTACTCATTCTAGATTTCGCACAGCTGGCTCTCAAGTTTTCAGTTGTTTTGTGCATTTGCTGAATTGGGATGCTGCAGCTCTTTTGAGGAAATAATGCTGTTTCTAACAGGCATTCAGTGGTTTAGGTACTCTTTGTGCACATCTGTGTTTGCACAGACGATGCGCGAGGCGTGAAGCATGGCTAGTCTGTGCATGCTACTCATTCTAGATTTCGCACAGTTGGCTCTCAAGTTTTCAGTTGTTTTGTGCATTTGCTGAATGGGCATGCTGCAGCTCTTTTGTGGAAATAATGCTGTTTCTAACAGGCATTCAATGGTTTAGGTACTCTTTGTGCACATCTGTGTTTGCACAGACGATGCGCGAGGCGTGAAGCATCGCTGGTCTGTGCATGCTACTCATTCTAGATTTCGCACAGCTGGCTCTCAAGTTTTCAGTTGTTTCGTGCACTTGCTCAATGGGCATGCTGCAGCTCTATTGTGGAAGTAAAGTTGCAACATTGTCACGCGCGGAACACATTTGCGATGATTGAATGCTAACTCTGTCTCCCAACTGGGACTCAGGTTCACCTTAATTAACCTTACCCTTTGTGTCTAAATAAGGAGATTTCATTAAGAAGATTAATAAGAATAAATAAAATATATAAATATTAAAAGAATAAATAAGAAGAAGGAGGGGAGTTATTTGGCTATAGTGATATTTTATTCCCAAGCTTCACTAATAGCTCGTGAAGCTTGCTCGGCGCACGTTTGCATTGCTTTCAAATTTAGTGAAGATGAGAGTTCGTGGTGGCCAACAGACATTAGTTGGCAGCCAAACTTTCGCTAATGACGACGAGTAAAATGACCCGAAAAATCCAGCCTACCTACCCACAATATTTCAAAAGCTTACAGATAGAATACAGAAGGAACACCTGAAAAGTAACACGTGTAAAGTTATCTTTGATGGTTTTTCAGCATTTAATTTCAACCTTAGCAATGCAAGCTAGGTAAGTGCATCACACAAAAGTTTTAAATCAAGCTTTTCACCTGTTGCAGATGGGGTAATAATGCTGTGATGCCAGCCATAAAAAAAATTACTAGGGTTTACCGTTGCTGAACCAAATATTGAGCAAAAGCATTAGCTGCAAGTGACCGAGTGTTCTTCTTCTCCACTTTTTTTTCTTCCTCAGCCGACATATAAAGCCCCGTATGAACGTGCCTTAGTGGCCTACAGGGGTAACGCGAATGTCAGGGTCCTAGCAGGCTGATTCTGACATAACCGTCCCATGTGAAACGAGAGACCCAGGTTGGAAGCTCCTGCCGACCGCTTGAGTTGGTAGCCCAGCTCTCAGTGTCACGTTGGGTGTGATGTCACAGCGTCACGTGGGTAAGACGTGGCTACCGGCCGCCCTATGCTGAAGGCTCGAAACCTAGACTAGTATTGCTTTCGCAACAAAACGCATTTGATACGCAAGAATTAGCATGAAAGTTGAAGAGGTCAAACAATCACTGGATGCCTTACAGCTCTCTTGATTCATACCAAGCGTGACTTGCGATATGTACAAGCTACGCGCGTAGGCATCGTAAATATCGCGGCAAATATCTAGCGTTGGGCGATATGACATGGAAACGCAAAATGGTACTTCTGAGAAGCCGGGGTTGCTGCACTCGCTTCTTACATTCAAAAGTAGTAATAGGTAATGCCACAGTCGTTGTGTGCGATTTTCATCTGCCGTTCTAGAGCTCCAGTTATGCAGAGCTCTCCACAACATCAGCTAACAAAGCTCGAAAGACACAGCATGCGGGGAGTAGTCGCACCAGAAACTAGCGCAAAGCCCCGCCGGGGTGGTGCAGTGGTTACGGCGCTCGACTACTGTGCCCAAGGACGCGGGATCGAATCCCGGCCTCGGCGGCCGCTTGTCGATGGAGGCGAAAAGCAAGGTGCCCGTGTGCTGTGCGATGTCAGTGCGCGTTAAAGAACCCCAGGTGGTAGAAATTTTCGGAGACCTCCTCTAAGCAGTCTCTCATAGCCGGAGTTGCTTTGGGACGTTAAACCCCACAAAACCAAAACCAAGAAACTAGCGCTACTTAAAATACTGGCGGTTTGAGCTACAAACGCTCTTATTGCTTAAACAACGCGTTAAAGTTGTGTCGAATTCAATAAAGATCGTGCAAATTATTTCCGATTAGCCCAGAACATTTTACTGTACACAAGCGTGCCGCATTCGCGGCACGCTTGTGTACAGTAAAATGCTTACTTCTCAACGGCCGCTTGATCGGGCAAGCGAAACAGCTCCATGTTGCACTCAATGAAAACTAAATGAACTCATCAGTTTTTCTCCAAACACAGTGCAAGCGCGGGTATTGATTTTAAAACGCAAAAAGAGCGATGCTGTTCGTGATAAGCTATATGGCATAGCCGTTCTTGGTCACTCTTGTTTTCGGCAAGCATTTCGCGATTACGCGGGTCGGGTTGTCACGCTTCGGGCGAAAGTCCAACTACGACTTAGAACAGAAGCCCACTTTGGAGCAATTCAATTCGTTTGCACACTTCCCCTCATTTACCCCTCATCAAAAGCGCGAAGTCTGAGAGTCCTGTAGTCATTGAGATGCCAATGCAAAATGCACAGCACGTGGGTGAGGAACATTTGTCGCATAAAACGGAACATTGGGAGTCAGCCTGCTTGCAGGGTAAAGAGGAGTTTTTGCGGTACTTTCTATGGAGGACTTTGATGTCCAACTAAGGTGGACTTGATTTTAGGAGTACTATTGTATGAGCTCCATGATACATTTTAAAATTTTTATCTTTGTTTTGGTAAAAGGTGTTCTATTTTCTATCATAAAATAGCTCTGCAAGGAACTTTTGAGGTATGTCGTAAAAACTAAGCAAAGTGGTCTGCTGAATGCATCAAATTGTGTTGCTTGTTACGCACTATTTTTGGGCCGCAAATGTAGTACAGTTGACAGAAGGAAACATGTAGGACTATTTGTGTCGCGTTTACGCAAGTCTATTGGTTTCGCTATTCTATACATAAAAGGCGCAATGCAGTAGCTCTGGATTTTCTGTTGCTATCGCGTTTTGCCTCATATGGCAACTGGGCCCCCTCCTTCTTCCTATCAGTTCTCCGTACCCCCATACATCTGCGATGAGCGGACCGCGCAGACATTTCGTTGAGCAAGCGCAGTGTACGAGGTAGGCGTGCGAGCTGCGGCGAGACAAGTGAGCAATGAACTGTGACGCTGCGTACATTTCCACGGTCGTCTCGGTGTAGCCGTGCCTCGGGTTTCCTGCCATTCGCGACGACTGGGATGCTCCGTAGCTTTCGGTGCTGGGATCCCTGTGGCTGATCGCTTCGATCTTAGAGCCAAGCAAAAAAAGGTATCTTGAGAAACAAAACCTATAGGGCCGCTTAAGCTCCGCCTTAAGGGTAGGACGCGGAAATGGCCTATGCTCCTTTTTTGATTACCCACATTCTCATTAGCGTATACAGCTACAAAATACCGCTTTGGTTTGGTTTATGGGGTTTAACGTCCCAAAACAACTCAGGCATTCAGAGACGCCGTAGTAGTGGGCTCCGGAAATTTCGGCCACCTGAGTTCTTTAACGTGCACTGACAACGCAATGCACACGGGCGCTTTGCTTTTCGCCTCCATCGAAAAGCGGCCGCCGCAGCCGGCAGTCCTTCCACCTTCGGCACAACAGTCGAGCGCCCTGACCACTGTACCACCGCAACGGGCTAAAGTGAAGTGGCCGACAACACGCCATACATATAAATCCAGATTGTCCCAACGCCTTGCAAACGGGCCCGTTCCACGCTGACTGATTGCGACGGTGTCATATGTAAATAGCGAGTTGAGTGATTTTTTGTTAAATTTGTTTTGGTGAAATACAATGTCTCAAAGGGGCTCGTTATGAAACCGGAATGAAAGAAGCCAACAGTCGGCGAGGCCGCCGACTTTAGGTTTCTTTCATGTGTATATGTATATCTTGTTTTAATCATGTCCATTTTATGCGTGACGTCATGGTTTACATTAGCGCTATCCCGCGGGAGAACTAAAATTGGTATTTTGTTTAGTGACATGTTTTTTGAAACTAAATCAATAAGAGCGTATCGCCACTTTTATTTCGCCTTAAGGTCGTGTTGTAATCACTTCCGTTTTACTCATGATGTCATGTTTCACTTTAGCTTTGGGTTGTTTGGAATTCGAGAGTTAGGTCGTAAGGATGGGATGTCGTGACCCTGTCGACTAATCAGGATTTTCGCAACGGCGAACACCGATGGGACAACCCTTAGATTTCCTCCTAACGGCATGACTAAAGCATCTGCTTTAAAATTCACCTCGAGTATTGCGCTAAGGAACGTGAAAACGTTATGAGTGAAATTGGAGTTGAAAAAATTTGGAGGGATGGACCAGCTCCCATACCAGTAACCCAGTTCGCGTACATCGAATTTTATTATTTCAACCGAAATCTTTTTCCTTTGCCTCAACCTCTCGTTACAGTGCTCACAATCTCCCTAGAAGGCTCCAAAATTCGAGATTATCAGCGGCTACAGTACATTCCTTTTCAGCTTTGCGTATTCCTTACCTGCGAGGTAAGCACGAAACATCCGCGCTTTCGTTCTGTGAAGCCACGCAGGCCTCGTAAAGATATGAGGCCCAACAAGCGCGTCTTCCTGTAACTCGCGTTCGGACTGGTCTGTTTCCATGCAGTCTGAGAAATAAGGCATGTTTTAGGATTTGACCAAGCATTTCATTCAGCTCGTTCTCTATCTTCACATTTACCTCCCAACAGGTTCGAGATTTCTTTAACCTTTTAGCTCGCAATACATTAGGGGTGCGGGCGAGGTCCTCTGCGGTAGACTTTCCCCCAAAGTAAAGTTTCTTCTCTCCGCTAATATTGCACCAGGCAACGGTGATCGAGGTTTGTCATCGCTTTCATATTAACGAGTTTGTTCGCTATCACCTTCAACATTCTTGGATAGAATGAGAGAGTGATAGAGCGGCCGAAAAGACGCGGTCTTTATTGCCTGACTTTTGCAAGACAAAACAAAGGTTATATAAAACCATATAGTTCTATATAGGAGGGTATATGGAACTATATATACTTCTATATAAAGAGCACTCTGCTGGCTTCTATATACAATGTTTATGACATCTAGAAAATATGAGTAGGAGGAAGAAAAACAGCAATTTGCGGCAGAAATGAATTTTGGTGCAACAAATAATTGTCAGTGTTGTCCATCGCAATTAATTTGTTTGAGTCTGTTCTTTTGCTGACGACTGTATAGTCACACCTCGGTGATATATATAGAGGGCGTCTCAACGAACACTTTAAAAATACTCCTAAAAATAAGCAGTTCAAAAAAAGTAAACATGCAGCAACCAACTTCAACGTAGCCTCGGCGGGTACAAGGTACTGCAAGAACTGCTCTTGTACTAAAGCTAATTACCTTTCTAGCGGACGCATTTCATTAGCCAGTGGCAATGGGGAATTCAAAGCCATGAACGAGACGATGCCACTTAAGCTTTTGAAACGAAGAAAAACTCATTTTCTAGAGCTCAAAAGCGATAGAAAAAGTTAAAGAGCAAATCTGCATTGGAGTAATGCGAAAGCTCGGATGCCACTGTTGGTTGCTTTTGGTTGTTTCTATTTGCTTAAATCACATCTCGTTGACCCATTTTAGTCTTTGGTACTTTCAAATTGTGCGCCAATACCTTCCTATTCCCTTTTTCGGCTCTACTTCCAGTTGCAGGACGTCACATCCTCTACGTCACATTATTTCACTTCTTGTTTACCCATTCTTAGTCTTTGGTACTTTCAAATTGCGCGCCAATCCCTTTTTATGCCCTTTTTTTTTGGCTCTACATCAGGTTGCCTGACGTCACCTTAATTGACTGATTGAATTAACTAGTTAGTATTTATTACATCTTGACGTCACCCTAATTGACTGGCTTAATTAATTATTTTAGTATTTGATACATTCAAATGGGGCGCCAAGCAATTGGCTAATAAGACAATTTTCGCCTTTACTTTCACATTTTTTGCCTCTAATGAATAACCTAATTAACTTATTGGCCTAATTATGTATTGGACAACATTATGTCACCCTCTATGATTGACACCAGTCATTAACCTCCATCACTTCACAATTACAACTGCTGCGGACACGATTTTGCTGACGCGGCCTGTGGATGACGCGGTCTGCGCACATAAATGTGTGAACATAGCGAAATAATGCTTTCCTATTAATAAAGCATCCGCGCGAAACTGAATCAGGGCATTGGATCAGCACCAGTAACAAACCACTACGCAGCTGTCGATGCGATCGGAACAAACGACCTCTGAATTTCGCGTCGAGTGCTCTACCGACTGAGATACGGTGACATCTATCTCGCATCGGATGCTTGCAGTTATTTTTTATTCTGCTTTCTATTCAATTACCTCAATGGTTATATTCTTATTTCACATTTACCAGCACCAGAAAAAAAAATCTCGTATGCTGTTTTGTTGTCAGGGGCTGCATTGGTTCCCAATGCATGTATCCTAACGAGCCGCTCGTTTTCCCTGTTTGCTAGCAGTTACCATTCAGGAAGAACATCTTGCCTTCGCTGCATGGTGTCAGCAGCACCCCCCCCCCCCCCCCTCCCTAATCTCATTTATAGATCATTTTTGTTTCAGAGGACCGAGCTGCATTGTTGTAGTCTTGCAGTCTCAAGTAATTATGAACTTTTTTGTAATGCTAACGTGGCAATGCTTAGCGTGATTCGCTTAGATAGTGCTCGCTTAATTCATTAAACTATTCTCTTCCATCCAAGTAATGCCACACCCACTATATCACCAATCACTTCGCTCAAGCACCGTGAGCCAGAGAGGCGCGACGCGCTTTCGCCTAACACAACCTGTATGGGGAGGTAAGGGTGTATTTGGCCCGCCACAAAACACGACCATACTATCCCAGAATCCGACTGGGCACAAAAAGTCACGTCCGGGTCAACTTTCTTTCTTTTTTTCTTTCTTTCTTTCTTTCTTTCTTTCTTTCTTTCTTTCTTTCTTTCTTTCTTTCTTTCTTTCTTCTTTCTTTCTTTCTTTCTTTCTTTCTTTCTTTCTTTCTTTCTTTCTTTCTTTCTTTCTTTCTTTCTTTCTTTCTTTCTTTCTTTCTTTCTTTCTTTCTTTCTGTTCTCCCCGATTCCCGTACTTTTTCTAGCTTGCAGAAGGTAGAGATAGAGTTGCATTTCATGCTCGAACCTTCTCAGACCTGTTACCCTTGCGAAGAGAGCACTTCGTTGGGACCGCGTTTCCTTGCGCTGATGCTGACAGCGTCTAATCGGGAGGAGGCCCACTGTAAAAATAGTGTTGTGTGTGGGAAGGTAACGAAATACTCAGCTTCGTGCGATCAGTGTGAGGCCTTACTCCACTGTGTCTAGCTGCTGCAGGCAGTTTCCCGGGGATTTCAAGTGGATCGTGTGTGTCTAAATTTTTATCAGGGATCAGCGGTGCGTGTGTGCGGGGGAGAGAGGTGAGGGAAGGAGATAAACGAAGTCGTTTATCATCATGGCAAGGAACTAAAAAAAAATTCGTTCCGGATTAAGGCGATGCCTTGAGAAAAACAATGAATTGTGTAGCAAAATTGGGTTTTAGGTAAACCACTGCACTCTCAACAATGCATGTAGCTTTCGCTCGCTACTCCCAGTGCTCAGCATCACGTCTCCAATAGGAGAGAAACCACGTAATAGAGGATGCGAGCGTACTTGGAAGTAATGACGATGCGAGCACGAGCGCTGTGAAGTTGGTACAAAACGACGACTGTAATACAAATACCTTTTTAAGTTCCACGCCAGCGCAGCTACACCCGTGCGAGTCACGTACCGTCGCGCATGCGTGAGCACGCGTGACGTCGTCCGCGGCTTGAGCCGAACGAACGGTCGCGGTGACAGTTTATCGCGAAAGGACAAAGGAGCGACGGGGAAGAATGTATACAAACGCTTTTAAAGTGCCTCCACGGTCCAGGCCGCTTCGCCAGCATGCTGTCATACATACGTACGCGCGTGCTCTACATCGGCGCTGGGCTGCGTGATCGGTCGAGATTTTAGCGATTTGATTTCTCGTAAAAAAAAAAGAAAAGAATGCAACAGCTGTATGCATTTCATTATGCAGAATTAATATGCAGACTGCCAAGGTATTGTTCAGCATCTCAGGAAGGAACAGCAGCTTACAGCGAAGCACTGGAAGGTGTAGGCGAATATATGTAGTGACTGCATATCCGGACCATGAAAGGGAAATAACTACAAGCATAAGGCTAAAAGTACTCGCAAATTGCGACTAAAACAGAGAACTAGAGAAAATATTTTATGGGGAACACTTAAGCGAATCTACCTTTAAGGGTATGACGCAAGAGGCTACCAACCCACATATATAAAGCACCACATCAACCAAGCCGTGTAAATGTGTCGGCGGGGCCTAGGGCTGGTTCTGATATCCTCCCATAAGGAAGAGGCCCGAGTTGCCAGCTCCTGCCCCGTCAGTAGGTGCTAGACCATGCCGATTGGCAGCTACCGCCTGTCTACACTGTTTTTGATTTTTCACTCACAACGCCAGCCCCGAATTTTCGGTGAATGGCGCCGCCGCGTTATTACGCATTCTCCTCTCTGTATACGCGGGATTCCTGCGTGCATTCAGGCACTTAGCAAGACGAATGCACTCTTGCGCCACCCAAATCTGTGACTCCGAGAGCGGAAAGCTCGTCTAGCTGCTTTTGTAGCGTCGCACCTCCCCTCCTCCCTCTCGTTCTCTTTCGCTCTTCTCGGCAATCGCACGCCGGCGCATGCGCACAGCTGCCGCTCGGTTCCGCCGGCGCGATCTCGGCCGCGTAATCGGCAGCCTCAGCTGCTTATCTCGACGTGATGCCTAGCCGGGCGCAGTCACGCTGACGGCTCGGAAACCTGGCGTAATGTAGCTCCCGCTACAATAACTAGAGCTAATTACGTTCTAGTGGAAATCAATAAGAAGAAATGGGTATGGGCCCGGCATGCAGTGCCAAGGGAGAATAATCGATGGGCGAAGTTGAAGGGAGCCGCGAAATAGTTCGTTAAATCGGGAACTTCGTTAAATCGGGAAAGTTATTTCTCGGTCACTTAATTCGATAAAGTCGGTTGTTTTATTGTGTCGAGCCTCAGGGAAGTACCGTGCCGTCATATTTGTAAAGCCTAAATGCGCTGGAAAATGAAATTGCTTTTAAAGATCGAAACAGCCAATAAAACGTAGGCCCAGGGAAGCTGTACTGTTACGTCATCTTTAAATGCAATACCAACTTGTCCACTTTGCGATGTTGCTACAATGAAATTACGTCCCGCGCTACCACTGACACGGATGCATATGAAAACAAGCAACGAAAATTGTACCTCGGTAAGAAGTGTCCCAAGGGACTAAATTTCTTTCCCAGCAAAGACATCGCTGATCTTCGCTTGCATTGCGGTTTGGAAGCGACATCTGCCGGGATTTTGCGCGCGTTTTTTTCACATGTGTTCTGCAAACTGTCGCAGCCGATTAAGGGCAACCATAATTTGCCCGGTGTTGGCATGCGGAACCGCTGCCGACAGCGGGTCAACGGGCTGGCTTTCTACCGCTGGCGAAATCTTGTGAATTAGCATTATTATAACTCCCGTTTCGTACCGTGCAGTTTTGCAAAATCGTGACGTAGTTGCTGTACGATGTTACCGTTGGCTCGCAGTCAATACATCGTTGAGAATTTTGTACAAAAAGACCGAAAATAGACTTTTTCACCTTCATTTTTTAGCAAAAGGTTCCTTAAATCGGGACGGATAGCGACATTAGCTTCGTTATTTCGAGATACTCAAAGCATTGGACCACATGAGTGTCTGAGGGGAATCAGGTTATCTTCGTTCAATTGGGACTTTTGTTAAATCAGGTTTCGTTAAATCGAGTTTTTACTGTATATACCATGGGGTATATATACTGCCGCTGCTGAATAAGCTTTCATTCAGTCGTTAGTCAGCGCCCGTGTCTGTGTTTCTTCTTTAGTCCTCTGTTTTGCGCTACTAAAATTTTGCTTCAAGACGTACCAACTGGCCCGGCTTATTATGGAACAAGCGAGTTATGCGACGCACTGCCTTGGGTTCTCGTTACGAGGCCAGGAGCTTTCGGCCGGCCTCGTGGGAGCGGCACAAATCCGCGGCGGCGGCAAGAGTGCGACAGGATCGATAACCTAAAAAGCGCAGAGCGAGAACAGACAGAGAAGAGGGCAAGAAGGGGCCAGGTCTCTAGAGGAGGGATAAGACATTTGAACACCATATAATTTTGCTCTTACCAGCTGGTCACAATTAAATGCCAAATAAATCGAAACGGAGTGATGGCGATCTACAAATCGCGGGATTAATCGTAAGGGAAATGCAGGGTGTCACCGGTTACGTATCAGTCCGCAACAAATAAAACATGCACGAGACGGAAAGGTCATTAACAAGAATAGAAACACGTTGACCAATTAAAAAAAGAATAAAACAAGAATGATTCTTCGCGCTGTCTGTGTGAAGCTAAAATGCAATGGAAGTGAGTTATTCCGGTCTAAACTCTCCCATCTTGCTGTTCGTGTTTCATTTTTTTCCTGATAGCACCTGCTTTGGAACATTCTTTTCATTCCCGCGTAAAGAGTTCGAAGTGCATTATGGTTTCTAAAACTCTCTGCATAGAAACCACAGGAAAGAAACAACGGGGAACAGCCCTCAAACAAATTCTGCTTTCAAATTTTCCGCAGCTAAACAGAGGATTGTCCCATCAGCACCTGTCTTCATGGCGCGCAGCCGGAGCTGTGCTTGTGGTGCTTGTCATTCCTGCTGACACTCTGCCAATTGATACAGCTCGTCCATAGAGAAAGAGATTGGTAAAGAGCGGTCACTCGGCGAAAACTGGCCCCAAGAAATGACGCGCGACTTTTTGCGCTGCCGCCGGTTGATGGATGGCGGCACCAACGTGCACATGCGCGGACGCGCGCGCGACGGCACTCGCTGCAGCGGTAGCCCGCCGGAGCAGACGACAAGATGTTGTCGAAGGGAGCGGTTGAGTGCTCGTGCCACGCCGCGCTTGTGCGGCACAGACCTCTCGTGGGCTGCTGCGCGGAACGACAGCGGTTGGAAACGACGGCAAGGTGTGCAACGTTTTCAAGCAGTTTACGCTGACGATGCCGGCCGGTGCCAATAAGTTTCGCAGCTCGTGAACAGGCGCGCCGGCTGTTCAGGCGCAGTTCGTTACGCCGTAACTCTGGCGGTTCCCAACCACGGCGAGGTGTAATATGTTGTGTTCCCGGGAAGCAGCTTTATTTCGAAAAGTTTAGCTCGTCACGCTTGACAAAGTGACATGTGAAGGCACCAAGGCACGTCGTTGCGTCAAAATGGCGTGTTCGCCGGCCGGTGCGGCCATGCTGACGCAGTTCGCCGAACGGCTAGTTTTGCTAAGTGTCGCGTTTAGCAGAGCAACGGTAAAGTGAGAAACGTTTCATTCTTGACTTTCTTGTCAAACTACGCAGTATTTCAGGCAGTTTAGCTCAGTACGGCGGTCTGCGCTTCACAAAGTCGCACGTGAAGGGCAGCCAACAGGCATGACAAGGCGCTCGCCAATATGGCTCGCCGGCCGCGATGACAGGTGACATGGCGTGAGGTTTTGCGAACGGCTAGTTTTGCGTGGTGTCGCGTTACATTTAACGGGACAACGTTAAAGTGAAAAATGTTTTATTATGCGGCAAGCTTCATTGCTTCAGCTGTTCAGTGCTCTTGAGGAATATTGTTAGTTTAGTGGCTGTTATTTCACGCTCTGTAGAAATGCATTTTCAGATAGGTTCGGTTAGCCTGCATTTCCTGACCTCTACGTTGCAAGAGTAGCTTTTGCATCAATTTTACTAATGACAGCTTTTCTGTTCTGGACCATAACTGCTGCTCACCAAGTTTTCAGTACCCACCCACATGCACAGATGTGTGCGCGGTGCAATGGCCTTACATTGCATTGCAACCTTCTGCATCATGTTCATTCCTTTTCCAACAGAACTGCATGGACCCACGGACTGCAGCCGAAGCACGGCAGATGCGACGAGTGAATGGTGTGGCCTTCCCTCAAGCGACAGTACTCCTCTCTGCCCTGGACAATACAAGTTATCCTTGCTAAGGTAGCCGCGACTGGGACTGTGTGGTTTATGTATAATGCCTGTTTTGTTACATATCATTTGCAATAATTCGGAAATCAGTTATGCTATTTTTGTCTCTACCTAAGTGCTGTTCCTCACCTTGTGTATTTTTATTTTTCTGTATTGTGCACATCGCCTAATGTGTGTCAAGTATTGTCAATGCATCCGTCTACATCTGTTGCATCTCTTGTGTTTTATATGCAACAAAATAAATTCATTTCACAAAGCACTTGGCGTTTTTTCTGCAATACTGTTTTGCAAAGGCTGTGGCGCAGCTGCGTTGATGGCCAGTTTAGAGAACTGTGAATCTATTTTTCCTGTTGTTATGCATGATGAAAATAAATAGAAACACTAGCAGACCATTTAAAGCCAAAATAAGACGCCAAAAAGGCAGGGAAGGGCGCAGCGCATGGCTAGCATTCAAATCGCGCGCCTTTCAGCAAGACCGGAAGTAGTTGCCGCCGGCCGCTTGGTGCACTACAGTCAAATGGGCCGCTGGACCCTATGGGAGTGTCCGCTCTTTACCAATCTCTTTCTCTATGGCTCGTCGGGATATGCCGTGCTTCGCTTGCTACAGTGATACAGATTAGAGGCGAATGTAATTTTCAATGGCCGTACGCTTATTCGGCGTACTGCTATTCCGCTTTGTAGCCCGTCCCAGACGCATTCCGCTTCGGTCCTGTATAGCTTCCCGCCACAGACCGCGCTACTCGCCCCGTCTGCGTTTTCACCAGCGTTCGTAGAAACCACTGAGTACTCACTTTGGTGCCATTATATGCGTCCTCTCATGTAGTGCCCGCTATTCCGTCCACTCGCTGTTATTGTTGCCTGCCCTGCAGCGCATGAACAAAATATTAGGAGGGCGCTTAAAACCGCCCTGCAACTGCTTTCAATGTCTGCTGTGCTTTAGATGAATTCTGTATGTCACGCAGATTCGGAATAAAAAAGAATTTCAGAAATACTAGTTGGACTAGAACCGGAGTTATTAAGAAATGAATTTTTAAAATAAAATGAAACCAAAAATTGCCCTCAACTCAATTTTCCAGGTTTTCCCTTTCCCATTACACTCACCCAATAACGACACCTGCGGGACCAGTCGAAACAGCCTGCATGAGCACGTTACTACAGCTACTTTGGATAGTCGCGGAACATGGCTTTTCATGGTTTCCTGTTCGCTATAACACGTTTTAGCTAAATTTGACGACCCCTCTGCCGTGGCTTGTGCGCCTCGCAGAAATAGAAGGAGGGACAAAGTAAAACAGGAACAGGCAGGGGAAGCAACACTTCTTTGTCGCCATGCACCCTGAGCCAGCTCTTTAATCCCCCCCCCCCTGCCCCCTTTTTTTCCCCTCTATCCGCAAGCATCTCACAATAGCGCGGAGCGAAGTAGCGACACGCCCGCATGTATAGTCGTGAAAGTCTTTGATGCAAAGTAGTAACCAACGTAATCTCGTAACCAACGTAACGTAACCAACGAATACCTCAGTAATCTGCGATTTGCTGATGACATTGCCTTGCTAAGCAACTCGCGGGATGAACTGCAAATAATGATTGATGACCTTGACAGGAAAAGTAGAAAGGTAGGCTTGAAAATCAATATGCAGAAGACTAAGGTAATGTTCAACAGCCTCGGGAAGGAACAGGAGTTTACATTAGGTAGCGAAATACTGGAAGTAGTAGGCGAATATATCTACTTAGGACAGGTAGTAACCGCAGATCCGGATCATGAAAAGGAAATAACAAGAAGAATAAGATTGGGATGGAGCGCATTTGGCAAGCACTCGCAGATTATGACTAGCAGCTTACCGGTATCGCTCAAGAGGAAAGTATACAACAGTTGCATCTTGCCTGTACTCACCTATGGGGCTGAAATGTGGAGGCTAACCAAGAGAGTTCTACTTAAGTTGAGGACAACCCAGAGGGCTAAGGAACGAAAAATGGTAGGGGTAACATTAAGAGATAGAAAGCGTGCAGAGTGGGTCAGAGAAATAACTCAAGTTAACGACATTCTAGTGGAAATTAAGAAGAAGAAATGGGCATGGGCAGGACATGTAGTGCGAAGAGAGGATAACCGATGGTCGCTGAGGGTAACAAATTGGATTCCAAGGGAAGGAAAGCGTAGCAGGGGGCGGCAGAAAGTTAGGTGGGCGGATGAGATTAAGACGTTCGCAGGGGTCAAGTGGATGCAGCTAGCACAGAACCGGGTTAAGTGGAGAGATATGGGAGAGGCCTTCGCCCTGCAGTGGGTATAATCAGGCTGATGATGATGATGATGAGTAACCAACGATTCTGTTATTGCTTTCCGAATCGCTTGCTATGCAGCTCCTTTATGTAAATCAAACATGTTGGATTCATTGCCTTAATATAAAATACAACAAAGTGGCACAATTTTGTTGACAGGCACAATTTGCTGCGCATTATTCAATCGTCAAACGCGCGCCTGTTGATTTCAAGTCCACTACAAAGAACCACCACTGTGTGCCGACACCGACAGTACCATGATTTTGCTCTCAAGAAAACTAAAATAGTAAATACTGAAATATGGGCGTTACAACCGGTGGTAAAACATAGCTAAAACTCAACAACTGCAACAAGCTAAACAATGCACACCAATTATGTTCCAGGGCCCTTTTAAGTTTAGCCTCTAGTGAAGACATAAACACCACCTTTTCATTCCACGATGCTTTATTTTTGAAGCGACAGTTTGCTACGCCAGGTAGTTCGAGCCGTAGGGTATGTACAATTTTCACCTTGCGGGAGATTTAGAGGTCAAACTTCTGTGTTAAGCCTCGTGGTCGCCATGTGACTCTGAGGCATAGTCAAGTAGGCCACCTTTCATCTTGAATAAGATTTAGAGGTCAAACTTCTGTGTTAAGCCTGGTGGTCACGATGTGACTTTGGGGCAGTCACGTAGGTCACCAAGTGGTCCGCGACTACTGTCAAGGTCACGTGACCTGGTGATCGCATGTGACTTTGGGGCAAAGTCACGTGGGCAACCAAGTGGCCCGTGATTACAGTCAAGGTCAGTCACGTGAAGTGACGTTAGTGTGACATGGAAGTAGACGGCGCTAGAGGGATGCTACGTGTATAATAGGAGCCCCCTGACTCCTGCCTGGGTTACAACACTCCGCCAGATGGAGGAGGATGAACACCGCGCTACAATAGCGCGTCGGAACGCGAAGAAGGCACGTCGGAATGAGGCCCTGAAAAGGCGGTGTGCCGAAGACACCGATGAAGAACGGGCTTTGTAAGCCCGTTCTTGGTAACGAGCGCTGACATGTATGTGAAGTTTCGCTTCCCTCCAAGGTTACCCAAACTTAAACCACCAGATAATTTTTCTTTTATATATAATTGAATTTCAAAAAAATGAATTTTTTAAATTAATGTTTCTGTAGCATCATAACATATCCCATAGACGGTTAAGTGATACGCACTGCAATGCGTTCACTATAGGTGCCCTTGCTGCGCTGGTACCGACCCTTCATGGCCTATGCGTTGCGTGTCAGCTCGAGTCCGTAGACCAAGGGAGAATGATATATTTTATGAAGTATTTCGACTTGCTGAAATACCTCTTTAGAGGAACCTCCTTGCCATTTTATCTTCATTTGGATCCTCCCCCAATTAGGGAGCCTTATTGAAATGTGGGGTGTTTGAAATTCCCGCGCGAGATAACGTGTTGTTCAAGTCATGACCATGTCGACCAATCAGCATTTTTCCTGACCGCCGTCTACGAAGATATCCATCTCGACGGAACGAGGTGTATACGCTACCATGTAAAATATACGCACTTAATGTCCATAGCATCCAGCCAGAATTGACAAATCCACCCCAACCACCTCCCTTTACCCAGCGATGGCTCACTGGTTGAGCTAATGAATTTCTTCATGAAGGAATGCCTTCTCTTCTTTTGCTCACATCATATGCGCCTAATAGACATGTCCCTCGCCTTCCTCTCACCTCAAAACCCTCATCGACAGAACCCTTCTTACTCCTGTCATGTAATAGGTACCACCTTGCGATTAAGAAGTGCAGTAATCGTATCAAATGATGCAATTTGCAGCAATGTGTGAACTTTCCAGCGTACCATTCGGCGTCTCTTGCACCTGAAAGTTTTAACTCAAACTTTACAGAGGCGGCCTCCAAGGCACACTGAGCAACTGAATAAAATCATCTGGCTGGACGAAAGCATTGCGAATTGAACGCGGAGGAATGATTCGTCCGACGTCATTCTGCATCTGTACACCTTTTTTACGCAAAATCCATTCATCATTAACATCACCAGAAAGATCCGCACTATGCTCACTGCAGGACTAAGGCCCATCCGATATTCCTTCAATAAACCTGGTCCTCTGCTAGCTGCATCCACTTTACCACTGCGAATTTCTTAACCTCATCCACCCATCTGACTTTCTGCTTCCCCTTGCTACTAGTTCCTTCAACTGGTATTCAATTTGTTACCGTTTTCTGCCATCGATTATTCTCCCTTGGCACTGCATGCCCGGCCCATACCAATTTCTTCTTCTTGATTTGCACTAGAATGTAATTAGCTCTAGTTATTGTAGCGGGAGCTACATTACGCCAGGTTTTCGAGCCGTCAGCGTTACTGCGCCCGGCTATAGGGGTCAAGTTGAGTTAAGTAGCTGAGGCTGCCGACTAAGCGGCCAAGATCGCCTCGGCGGAACCGAGCGTCAGCTGTGCACATGCGCCGGCGCCCGATTGCCGAGAAGAGCGAAAGAGAATGAGAGGGAGGAGGGGAGAAGCGGCGCTACAAAAGCAGCTAGACGAGCTTTCCGCTCTCAGGGTCACTGATTTGGGTGGCGCAGGAGTGCATTCGTCTTGCTAAGTGCCTGAATGCACACAAGAATGCCGCGTAGACAGAGAGGAGAATGCGTAATAACGCGGCGGCGCCATTCTCCGAAAATTCGGGGCTGGCGTTGTGAGTGAAAAATCAAAAACAGCAGAGGCAGGCTCTAGCTGCCAATCGGCATGGTCTAGCACATACTGACCAAACCTCTGGCAACTCGGGCCTATTTCCTATTAGAGGATAGCAGAACCAGCCTACTAGGGCCGTTGCATTCACGTTAGCCCTAGGCCACGCCGACACATTTGATAGTTTGATATTTATTTGGTTTCTTTCCTCTACAGGAATAAGCGAAGGGAAGGTTAAAGGCTGCTAGCCTGACGAGGTCTTCTCTCCGCATACAGTTTCGGCAGCATTACAGTGAGACACTTTTAAATTACAATCAAAAACACTTCTCTGTCATGGAGACTTTCGTCATGGGTATAATACAAACACGTACAAGACTTATTGCCGTACAGGTGTAAAAAAAAAACAATAACAACAAAAGGATGAACACAGACGCAAAGCTCAGTCATCTGGACAGACATGTGCAGATAAAAAAAAAGTAAAAAAAGTAACATCAAAACACTGGGAAAAGAAAAAAACAAAAAAAATATCACGGTTATACAGAGGCTACACAAGAATTTCAAGAAAACGTCACTGGTGTCGAATTTCTTTCTCCATAACGAGTGCTTTTAGTTTTTTTCTTCATTTTTTTGCTCAAATCGACATGATGTGGCAGTTTATTCAAAAGGAGCGGAATTTGGTAATCTAAATGGTTTACCATAATTTGTGCGCGTTCGAGGCTTTCTGTGCACATATCTGCGAAGGGTGAGCGTGTGTGTATGGGCAGGGTTACCATTTACGTGGAGTTTGTTTTTGCACACGCTGAAATAACCTGAAATAATAAACTTCATCAGCTCTTAATAAAAAGTACTTCGCAAACCGGGGACCTGTTGACTAGTCTTGTTGGGTGTCGAACATACCTTTCAAGTAACCGAAGTACGCCCTTCTGCAATTTTAGTAAACAGTGGTTTTTTGTACTAATTGTTGTGCCCAAACCAAAATGCAGTACGAAAATCTGAATAAAAGAGTATAATAGAGAAAGATTTTCAACCACAAAGTTAAAAGTGAACTTATTTTGTATAGGCACCCGAGAGTTCTACTTAGTTCTAGAGCGAGATTGTCAATGTGGGTGTTCCAAGACAAGTTTTCCTGGAACCATACTCCCAGAAATTTTTGCTTGTCTTGTTTAAGCTACGTGCCACGGAAGGTGATATGAATATCTTTGTTCATAGGCTTATTAATTGGCGCGAATATAATGTATTTGGTTTTATTAGTATTGAACTACAACCTGTTGGTACTTAGCCAGGCGAAAAGTGACTAAATATACTCATTAACGATCGCCTGCAATTCGGAAAGGGTGCGTGCAGTGAACAAAGCATTCGTGTCGTCTGCGTACATTATTAGTTTAGGAGAGTTATGGATGCTACAGTGGTCATTATTGTAGACTAGGAATAATAGCGGTCCAAGAATAGAACTTTGAGAAACACCTTGTTTAAATACGGTTTTTGCGGACGTTTCTTGGTTTACGCTAGCATATTTAAGCCCGTTACTTAAGTATACATGTCAGCGAAACCTAAAATCCGGCTAAATTGTCTGCTTTTCAATAAGAATTATCTCTCTCTCTCCCTCTTGCTTAACTGAGCCCAGCTTTCCTGAACACTTTTAAATGTGAGGCAAGCATGATATATTGTATAATAATGTTATGCACACGTGGATGGGAGTAATGTAAGCTTCCGACATGCAGCATAAGATACATGGATAGATGCATTTATTGATAGGAAAGGCAGAGAGGTTGGCCGAAATGATTAAAATCTGGCCTGTTACACTGTGCAGGGGAAGGGGAGAAGAAAGAGCATCATGAAGGGTGACGATGTAGGATAAGACATGAAAAAATATGCAGGCATTGCAGCTTGCTTTACAAGCGCGATATCGAGTCTAGTGGCCCACAAAAAACGGCAAAGAGACAGCACAGCCTGGACACCCTTCCTCTTGTCCTGCCAAGCGGCCAGCAGCAGTTCCTTCGAAAGAGGCATCTCGTCCAAACGCTTCTAGGAAACGGATAGCACATTTATTTAACGCGCATACACTAGGCAGACTAAAAATATATGGTCGACAGCCTCGGGGGTGCCACAAGTTGAACATTCCGGGGAGTCCACCCGTCCAATTAAATGCACGTACCTGGGCGTGAAAGCCACGTTTAAACGCTGTTTATGTCACAAGCATGCATGATGGCGCGACATTTCACATGGAACGTAAAATTTCAATGTTCGATGTTTTATTATTCCTGCCGCAACGATTAAATCATGTTCGGCGTTTCACTTAACGTCATAAAAACGCCAAGTTTATTCGCCGCCATAATCATCTTCAACAACCCAACTATACCAACAGCAAGAAAAAGGCCTGTCTCATATCCCTCCAGATAAATCAGTTCTGTGCTATAGATGCAACCACTTGACCCCTGCCAAATATTTAAACGTGCAATGCGTGTACTATATAAGGTTGCGTCATCTGGTTTACACGCTGTCTCCTAATATCCCATGCACTGTTTTATTCCGGCGTTTCCGTGATTACTCACTCAGAAATTTAAATGCGGCGGTCTCGGCCATGCGAGAGGACCGGCGGCACTTTCATTAAGCAACAGGTCGCCCTCTGCAAGACGAAAGTTTTTTATTTTTTTTTTGAGGCGGGGGGGGGGGGGGGTTGGCATGGGGCACTTGATGAGCTCCTTCAAAAGCTGCATTCGGGGAGTCTGAACTCAATCCCGCTGTGGCTGTATCTCCTCGACAGGGCCGACGCTTGTGTCCAACCTTTCATCTTCGCTAGGTGCCGGTCGACTGGCATCCGAATCCGATGGCAGCGGCTCAATGTTGTCGGCATCAGACAACAGTAGACTTCCCTGCGGAGATGATCCAGATGAAGTAGCTTCCGAGAGAGATGGAAATATCGCCGACAGCTCATGTAGCGCTTCCAACGCCCCAGTGTCCCAAAGACTGCGCTTCGCGGAATCGTCAGGCCTTACGGGAGTAGAGGTCAGTGGGATTTCTGCGTTGAGTCGTGCCTCGAATTCATCCTTGTTAAAGGTCCACATTGGGCCCTCCTGCAGTTGTGGGAAAAAATGAAGTCCGCTTGCAGAAGAGAAATTTAGGCGCCGCTATGAACATTGCTATAAGTGACAAGGTCACTTGAGCCACAGAGATGTAAGACGCCCATATAGATAACATTGAAGAATCCCTTTCCTAACCTGGCCCAACAGGGACCAAAACCTAATCTTAAGGAGTGCCGGAGAGTCGGAACGTTTATTGTGTGAACTGAAAAGCAAAGGGCTAATAGGTCATTTAGGAGCACTGCCTTGGTAAAAAAAAAAATAAAAAACAGAAACCTCTTGCAACTTGGATGTAAATTGTAGAAAGTGAGGCCGCTGCTTTATTTCCGCTAAATCACGAAGAGTGCTTTAAGAAGTAAATGGAATCAACTGAATTGATTCACAGGAATTGTGATGGTGTTTTTAGTTCTCCTCGCCTCGTACTGTCAGGTTTAGTTTCGTATTCCTTTCCTCGTGTAATCTAATTCGGATCTTATGCCAACACCAAAATTATTCGAATACTGCTCTTTTGTTTATTTGGGGGGGGGGGGGGGGATCCATCCTTAATTTATTTCTGTTTGCGATCGCGTCTTTTATTCAAATCGGCCGTGACAATCTTAGTCCGTACACACTAAGTGAATAAAGTAGTTCACTAATTACACACGGATGCGACCGGACGCCGACGAACTTTTGTTGTTCATGGCTCTTCCTAACAGTATCGCATTACCGGAAATTTAAATTGGCAACACAGTTATTTAGCTTGAGCATTACGAAAATTGCCCATAGTGTGCGCGCAGCATTGCACTCACCCTTTCTCCTGGTTCGATGTCACCCAGAGGCAGTACATTGGTGAGCCTCCGCTTGGGATGTGAAGAGGTTTGCCCCGCCCACTCTGGCGGCGCAATATTCTCTTTTTCATTTTCATCAACACCTGCACCGACGCCTTTGTTGTGAACTGCGCCTCCATTTTTCTCGACTCTCATTTTGTAGCACATGGGTAACTCCCTTGGTGGCGACGTAGTGCCTCTGTCTTCGAAATGGTCTTCTGCCGTCCGTGGGGTAAGCGGGATGGCCATGGGGGGTCCCTTCGTGCATTTGCGGTCAGGCTGGTTTCCACGGAAGGATTCAGTGGAATCAATGGTGTCTTCTGAAGACGCTCCTTTTTGCGATACTTTTTCTTCACCAAGTTCCAAGTCTTGCTCTTCGTCGAGGACAACAAAACATGGCGTCGGTATGGCGCCAGGCCAGCGTCCGGAGACCGGATCCGGACTCGCTTCAAAGGATGTTGGGCTGTCAATGATTTGATGGACTGAAATTAGACTCCGATCTTGGAGCTCATCTGTACCTGGTTCGGGGCTCGTTTCCCGTTCATCTGGGATGAGGGCTGCGTGTTCATCTGCCTCCGATTCTTCGGTGTTTGTCGCGACCGACATTACCGTGTCCACAGCCGCTTGGTAGCACTTGTCGGGATGGCTAACTGCAGGTCGGTTTGGCCGTGTGCCCTGAGAAAACGTTACTGCCTAGGAGCGCGGCGGGGCTGGTTCGATTAATTTCGTCTTTGTCGTCCAACACGGCCCTTCGTCTTCCTTGTCAAATTGTCAGGTGTAGGCGCCTAAAGTATCACTCAAGCATTAAACAAAAATCTGTGATTTGACATAGGGGATAAAGAGAGCGCCAGAAAATTTTTTAAGGAAACTGAAGCACATTACGTATCGAGAGTGTGATAGTAATAAAGAGTGAAATTTGCTCGCTTTGCTTCTTCTTTTTCTTAATTCCTAGTCGCCGCATACGCCGAGTCTGTGCACCCGCAGCCATACTTCCGTAACGGTTGATAGAAATTTTAGACACGTCTGCACAGCGCCCGCCGCAACTGGTAATGGTAGCCGATCCAGCCACAGCACTTAGCCATGTGGAGTGATCAACGCACTTGATATCTATCGGTTAGGGCATCTAACAACTCGCTCAAGGGACAGGACGTGAAGCATCACACACCTGGTACACTTTATAATCAGAGCTCGACCATTTGATGTGCACCATGTGACAATTTTATCACATGGTGCATGACGTCACGGTGTGACAACACCACGGAAAAACGCCGTGCTGCTTATTTCAACAGTATCATGCTGCCATATGAAATTCACAACCGTTTGTGCCAACGACGTAGCATATTTCAGCGAACAATTACACGAAAGTTAGTTCGAACTTGGCTGCGATGCTCTTGTGTCAGTAACCATCTAAATTTTCCAAATGTCATTATCAGATTTTATAAGCGCTTACATTCAGTTTAGGTTTATTTTTTGCTTTGAGAACCAATAGAGTGTGCATCTATACGAATGACAAGAGCGTAATTGCCATCGCCGGTTTTTAGGTTCTTATGCGGTTTAAGGCCTCAATGCGAAGGCTCCAAGTTATTTGGCATGTGCTTCCTTAAATTGCGCAGAGATGCGAGATCACTAGCCTAAGCCATCTAACCGGAGTCTGAACGCGTTCTCCGCAGGCGAGATCGAACTCCGGTACCACCATGCAGCTCAGCAGTCGAGCGCCTATATCATCTCCGGCAAGACAGCTTGTCGGACGTTTGTCCTGCGACGAAGTGGGCTAAGGAGGTGGGATGCGCCAGGTTAAATGCAAAATGAAACATTTAATGGTTTGCCTCAATGCTCCAGTCCAGAAAAACTGCTGAACGTGTCGCCCGTCGTTGCTCATAACGCAAACATTATGAAGGCACTTAAGTACTTATACTTCAGCAATGCGAAACCTTAGCGCCGCGCAGCACAATCTCATGGGAGCCATACTTGACGAAGAGCAGAGGAGGGAGGAGGGTATGCTGATTTCTCTGGCTGCCACTTGACAGCGCTACGACTGGACGCGAACCACACAGGCAATCACAGGTAACGTATGCTGCTCGATTAATTTTGACGTCTGCAATTTGCATATGAATATTTACTTCTGTGTGCCTCAGTACAGATTTCGAATGTGTGTTTCTAAGAAACCCGTGCATTCAATAGACACGCATTTATTTGTGCTCAAACGTCTAGCCTTCGATGCTTTTCCGCTTAAATCATCTCTTCGAAAGAGATGTCCGCCATCGCCTTTGTTATTGCCTTTATATTTTCAGCCCCTATGTCGTAGGTAGTATCATCAGGAACAAAGCAGTTCATGGCTTGTCACTATCGCAAAGTGAAATCAAGTGTTTGGGTCATGCTGACGACATTTCCCTTTTCTGCTACGATAAATATAGTTTCGTGCGTAACTGAGAGTTTTTATGATAGTTCGGGTGCGTCTCTTAACCTTGATAAATAAAGTCACTGGGTACAAAACCTAGCTTTTTAGCCGACATCAGGTGGGAATCGGAAGACTTGCAGAATTTGGGGGTTTCCTTGCATCAGTATCGCAATAATGGGCCTCACTGAGGTTCTCAGATATCATAAGATAGGCAACAAACCCAGGCTTGGATGGGTAGGGAGCTGTTTGTATTTACACGAGCATACGTTTGCAATATCAATTTGATTTTGAAGCTTATCTGTATCATACAATTGTTGCATTGTGCAAGAAAAAAAGGACAGTCCATCATAGCTTGTTTGCTAATTTTGTGTGGCGCTCTCTGTGGGAGCCTATGCGCCGAGATAATTTGTTACTCCTTCTGGAGGCTCGTGGAGCTAGTCTAAAGCAGTTCTTTGTTCACCAGCTTGTTTCGAGGTTTTCCTTTTTTAAAACAGCAAGCCATCCCCTCTCCTAACTGTATTTAATAGTTGATTAGGTGGTCATTTGCCTAATTTGTTTGCGCCCAAGGGACAAATGTGCTATGGTCAGAGAACTGCCACCAGGGCCGGATGATTCAGTGTTCAAAGGGTTCAAATGAACCAGACCGAATTCGTTCTCAGGGCCCACCGAGAGCTTGAAAAAATGGCGAATTTTGACGTTTGGTCCGAAAAGTAGTCAAATCGTCTTCCTCATTTTCCGCGTATAAAATTAGAACTTATGCATTGCAATGTAGAATGTTTTAAAAGCAGTTCTTCGCATCGTATGCTTGCCTAATCCCAAAACCAGCCTCAAATTTCATCAAAGTACGAAATTTTGTACTTGCATTTACGCGCTTTTACGCTTTACAAATATGACGCCGCGGTACTTCCATGAGGCTCGACACAATATAATAACGGACTTTATCGTATTAGGTGACCGAGAAATGTCTTTCTCAATTTAACGAAGTTCCCGATTTAACGAAATATTTCGAGCTCTCCTCAACTTTATAAGATCGGGTTTCAACCTTTCATAATATACTTCACATACATTGATAAAATAAAAATATAAAATTATTCAGCCAGCTAGCAAAAGTCTTTGCATTAAGAGCCGCCAATATATATACAATCTCTTCTCAAAACTACTGAAGAAGTCTTGACAGAGTTCGCTCTTCTTCGGGTAATTTGATTTGCTGCAAATATTTCGTGTATAATATCTGAACCATATCTCCTGACAATCTTACTATTCTCAAAATTTGCATAGCATGTGCGGGGCGACCACATGATCAGGTAAATTGCTCATCGTGCCATCTTTGATATATTTGTTGTGCTCCCTCAGCCCATCATCTAAACAATTACGCCCTGTCTGAGCTACATATGATGACCCACATGATAGTGGTAGTTCGTATAAGGCTTCTTTTCTTCATACCGTGAAAGGCCTTTTCTGCTTGTTTTCGCACTGTTTTCGTGGTGGTCTTCTGGTTCGCCCCTTTCTTCCAGTTTTCTTTGCGCAGAAAAAAAACAAGCCTTATGTCGGACTGCCGCAAAGTATTTTTCAAAGGAAGACTTACACCATGCACGTACCGGATTATCACTCTATATTTTTGTTGTTCTTGTTGTTATTAGGTTGTAGCTCCTCAGCGGAAGTTCTCGATATCTTTCAACCAATATTACTTCCAAAGGTGTCTGGGAACCCAGCAAAACGAAACCTGTGCCGTTGGCTTTTGAAGCTTTCATCGATGCCATGCATGACCTGTTGACAGCGTTTTTCATCAAATTTGTAGCTACTGATATTTTCACAAGCTTGTGTGGCATGATGTCTTCCTTTGAGAGCAGAGAGTAGCGCTAAAGCTATATCACCTGGTCACGTGGTCGCCTGCTAGTGCGATGGAAATTTAGACGAGAGCACGATGCGCACCCTATCATAGCCACTCGAGCTTTCGCCAAGGGCGGGATAGACAAGACGACGCTACGGATCTTAGGCGGAAGTAACATCACCGATCACTCCATCGCATGGTTCCCGGCACACATGGGCAGCTTAGGGGGCGGCCTGCGGAATCTCAATGAGATCGCACACGAGGCGGCGCGAGGACTCATCGACCGCGTCCTTCCGGTTTCCCCTGCTACTCCATATATCGAGTACAGAGATCAATTATTCACGTACAGCGAGCTCACTAACCACTTTTATCTAGGCAGAGAGCATTTCCCCTCCCGGATAAGAAATTAACCCGCAGCCAATCAGTCACGTTACGCTTGCTCCAAAGGAAATGATACACCAACCCCGGGCGCATGAAACACATCGACCCAGACTACGACGGACAACATGTGTGAACGGTGCAGTGATCGTGTAGACTCAAACCATATGCTGAATGGTTGTGCATCGAACGACGCCTACCCAAGAACAAGGAAGGTTGGGACAAAGTTTTAAAAAGTGCTTCCCTACCTGATCAGCTTCGGGCTGTCCAGGAGGCCCGCGAGGCGGCGGAGAGCTTCGGGCTCTCTGTGCCGACGTGGGAGCTGCCCTCTACACCTGGCGCCTAGCCGAGTGTCCTCCAGGACCCTTACTGTGGGAAATAAAGTTTTACCAAACCAAACCAAACCAACGATGCGCATCAGACACCAGAACCAACTAGAGCGTGAAATATTTGAGGCGGACGAAATTCACCCCACAGGAGCGGACTGTGTCAGCATTCCTTCGGTAGTTTTGATAAGGAAATAGATTAGATATTATCTGGGTACCTGTCACGGTGGTGCAGTGGTTAGGGCGCTCGAGCAACTGATTCGCCCCCGGATGCCCTATCGAATCCCGGCTGCTTTTGAATGGAAGCGAGAAGCAAGGCGCCCGCGTGCTTTGCGATGTCAGTGCACGTTACACTCCCATGTGGCCGAAATGTCTCGACTCCTTCACTACGGCCTCTCTAATAGTCTGAGTCGCTTTGGGATGTTAAACCCCATAGACCAACCAAACCAAATTTTTTGGTGGCTAGGAAATGCGAAGAGTTCTACTGACTGAATATTTTATTTTACTTTTGTTTTTAAAAGGCCCACGGTACATACACTACCGCTGCAGCAATAAAATTTCATTCGGTCACTAAGTCAGCGCCGGTGCTGTGTCTCTTTCTCGGCCCTTCGTTTTTGTGCTGTACAAGTTGTACTCCTATGATGCTTTTATTGTTTGGCTCTTGAAAAGGGGCATGCGCTCATTATGGGGGATTGGACAAGGTGGAGCTGCATACGCAAGGGAATTTCCGCAGTCGAGTACGACAAAATATTGGCGCCAAGCGGCAGTGTAAAAAAGTGCAACGATGCAGCTATAAAAATAAATTGTTACCTCACTCGCACGTGTGCTCGCTTCCTGCATCACTTCTGTTTTTTCTTTACCTCTTTTCGGTGGTTTGTTCTCGACTCGCGCGCAGTTATTGGGAGTTTGTGGCTTCGGCTGCCTGCAAGAAATGACATTTGCAGCGATCAGATTTGACATGCTCAGCTCTAAATTTCACCTCAGTTCCCCTTGGTTAGCACTTTGGGAAGCATTGTCCTCGACCGGCTGTCACCACATACCTTGAGGGCGTGCGCTGATGGCGGCGAGAGCTACTGCGGGGCTAACGTCCATTTCGACGCCGTTGCGGTACTGCTTCATGATCGCAGGAAAAAGATGTCGCAAGAAAGGTAGAATGCTTCTCGTTTGCGCCCTGTTTGTGCGCACAATTAATGTACCGGCCGACTTGGTTTACGTGTTTACAACGACGTAATCAGCAGGCGAGGAGGCACTCTACCTGGCAGGATACTAGAGTCAAGTAATAAAGATTAAACGTTTAGCCACATATAGAACTCCTGTCCCGCTCACACAAAAACACTATTTTTACGAGGTGCGTGTAAGTGCGGTACCCCTAGTGAGACTAATGTCTCATATATGTAACGTTGTGCAAATACCTAAGCCACGCTTAAGTTATAGTAGCCAATGTAGTCTTGATTCAGTTCTCCAACTTATGAACGTAAAGACTCAAGAGGGTTACAATTAAAGAACTGACATTCATCATTTTCTCCGGCATGCAGCAGGAGAAATAGGACCGCTGGTAGACTTCTGATGTAGTCTTGATATAGGCAAATCATAAGATATATACGTGAGCGGTCCCACATATCAACTTTACGCAGTATGTTGATTTGGCTTGATTTATGGAGCGCTTGATGTCCCAAATCGACTTAAGCTACATGGAAGACGCCGTAGTGGAGGATTCCAGAAATTACTGACATCGCACAGCCATCGGCCGGGCGCCTAGCTTTTCGCTTCCATTGAAAAGCAATCGCCGCGGAAGGGATCCGATCCCGCATCCTGGGACACAGTAGTTGATCACCCTAACGGCTGCACCACGACGGAGGGGCTACGCAGTATGTGAAAGTCGCTAGTGTAGTGGCGCTGGTGGGGTTACAGGACGCACGAACGGTCTTGCACAAACTAGGATTCCCGCTGTTGTCTCTGACACCGTGCCTAATTCCCGACACGTAGCCGCGGTGACGCATGGCGGCGACAACAACCCTGTATTTGGCTTTGCAGATGAAGGGGTCTGCAGATTAACTGCGCCGGTGGAGGAAACGTAGGCGTACGCCCCGTGCATCGTGGAGGAGCGTAAGGGGGCTCCCCGGCGTCCTTTCTCCTTGGGTTTCTATGCGGTCGAAGGTTTTGACGCACAAAAATTGTGATCGTTCTATTTGTACGCTTCAATTGAAACTTGGGTCATGTCTAGAAGCAACTGTTCTGTAATGAGGTGCTCTAACAGGTATAAAAGCTCCCTGGGAACGCGTTTCTTCAAGTTTTGCTGAGCGGCCTTACGAACCGGAGCAATGACAACAGTGCAGTGTCTCTGGGAGGAGAAAAAAGCTCTACTCACGTCTCGTAGCTTTTGTAATTATTTATTACATCGTTGTTAAGGTGCTGCTGTGAAGTGTTAATCGCCCCACTATGTGTACCCCGTTCAGCAGCATCAGTTCGTTTTAACGGCTATTTTTTTCCTTTGTTATATATGCTTTAGACAGCTGCACTCTTTTTGCCACAACAGAGACCACATCATGTGCATAGCAATTTTTTTTTTCAAATTGAATGCAGCATGGACCGAATCGTGTTTCACGCGTAGCTTTGGATCTTTTCTGAGCTCTTTATGCACGTGCCAGTGTGTTTAACTGCAGGAGCTAGAAAGCGTTGCTACTGTACGCATGCTACTCGTTCGAGATTTGGTGGTGGTGTTGGTTATTTTATTTATATACAAAAGAAAGGAGGAGATGTTTGCCAACCCCGGTATCTGCTATCTCCTATCTGATATCAGTTTCGGCGTGGCAGAGTGGTTAGCGCAAGACGCCACGGACCTAGAGATTATGAGTTCGAGATTTGGCACAGCTCCCGCAATTACTCGCCTAGCTGCGGAGTGTAATTCACTGCGTGTATTTACGGAATGACGTGGTGCAGATTTGTTTTTGCTAAAATGTTTCGGTCTCTAGCTGGCATATAAGTCGGCTTACGTTCGTGGACGTTTAACAGTATTGTGATTGCTTGATTATGACGCAGAAAATAGGTCATGATTGTGACATTTACTGAATGTCCCCTTGCTTTAGCGATCCATTTGTAATCGGTAAGATATATTCGCCCGTATGAATTCCTAACGCATCTTGTCGATTTCTGTTTACGCATATTTGTTTTCTCGTAAATTTATAGTAAATATAATAGCCATTGGATGCCTACCAAAAACAGCGCAATCTGCAGCCAGCAGTTTGTGAATGGCGAAAAATCAAATGACAAGGAGAGCCTATTGTACCTACACTATTTCCGACCGTTTACAGATGCTCAACCCCAGGGACATCTGAGAGGTATCAAGGGTAATTGTATTAATTTTACGTGGCAGCATGAATCGCAACATGCATGGATCGCACCACGTTTCATGCATGGCATTAAATGAGATGTTTAGGTACTCTTTGTGCACATCTGTGTTTGCACAGACGATGCGCGAGGCGTGGAGAATCGCTACTTTGTGCATGCTACTCATTTCAGATTTCGCACAGCTGGCTCTCAAGTTTTCAGTTGTTTCGTGCACTTGCTGAATGGGCATCCTGCAGCTTTTTTTGGAAATAATGCTGTTTCTAACAGGCATTCAATGGTTTAGGTACCCTTTGTGCACATCTGTGTTTGCACAGACGATGCGCGAGGTGTGGAACATCGCTAGTCTGTGCATGCTACTCATTCTAGATTTCGCACTGCTGGTTCTCAAGTTTTCAGTTGTTTCGTGCACTTGCTGAATGAGCATGCTGCAGCTCTTTTGTGGAAATAATGCTGTTTCTAACAGACATTCAATGGTTTAGGTACTCTTTGTGCACATCTGCGTTTGCACAGTCGATGCGCGAGGCGTGTGAAGCATCGCTAGTCTGTGCATGCTACTCATTCTAGATTTCGCAACAGCTGGCTCTCAAGTTTTCAGTTGTTTTGTGCACTTGCTGAATGGGCATGCTGCAGCTCTTTTGTGGAAATAACGCTGTTTCTAACAGGCATCCAATGGTTTAGGTACTCTTTGTGCACATCTGTGTTTGCACAGACGATGCGCGAGGCGTGAAGCATCGCTAGTCTGTGCATGCTACTCATTCTAGATTTCGCACAGCTGGCTCTCAAGTTTTCAGTTGTTTCGTGCACTTGCTGAATGGGCATGCTGCAGCTCTTTTGTGGAAATAATGCTGTTGCTAACAGGCATTCAATGGTTTAGGTACTCTTTGTGCACATCTGTGTTTGCACAGACGATGCGCGAGGCGTGAAGCATCGCTAGTCTGTGCATGCTTCTCATTCTAGATTTCGCACAGCTGGCTCTCAAGTTTTCCGTTGTTTCGTGCACTTGCTGAATGGGCATGCTGCAGCTCTTTTGTGGAAATAATGCTGTTTCTAACAGGCATTCAATGGTTTAGGTACTCTTTGTGCACATCTGTGTTTGCACAGACGATGCGCGAGGCGTGAAGCATCGCTAGTCGGTGGATGCTACTCATTCTAGATTTCGCACAGCTGGCTCTCAAGTTTTCAGTTGTTTCGTGCACTTGCTGAATAGGCATGCTGCAGCTCTTTTGTGGAAATAATGCTGTTTCTAACAGGCATTCAATGGTTTAGGTACTCTTTGTGCACATCTGTATTTGCACAGACGATGCGCGAGGCGTGAAGCATCGCTAGTCTGTGCATGCTACTCATTCTAGATTTCGCACAGCTGGCTCTCAAGTTTTCAGTTGTTTCGTGCACTTGCTGAATGGGCATGCTGCAGTTCTTTTGCGGAAATAATGCTGTTTCTAACAGGCATTCAATGGTTTAGGTACTCTTTGTGCACATCTGTGTTTGCACAGACGATGCGCGAGGCGTGAAGCATCGCTAGTCTGTGCATGCTACTCATTCTAGATTTCGTACAGCTGGCTCTCAAGTTTTCAGTTGTTTCGTGCAGTTGCTGAATGGGCATGCTGCAGCTCTTTTGTGGAAATAAAGTTGGAACATTGTCACGCATGGAACACATTTGCGATGATTGAATGCTAACTCTGTCTCCCAACTGGGACTCAGGTTCACCTTAATTAACCTTACCGTTTGTGTCTAAATAAGGAGACTTTAATTAGAAGAATTATAAGAATAAACAAAATATATAAATATTAAAAGAATAAATAAAAAGAAGGAGGGGAGTTATTTGGCTGTCGTGATATTTTATTCCCAAGCTTCACTAATAGCTCGTGAAGCTTGCTCGGCGCACGTTTGCATTGCTTTCAAATTTAGTGAAGATGGGAGTTCGTGGTGGCCAACAGACATTAGTCTGCAGCCAAACTTTCGCTAGTGACGACGAGTAAAATGACCCGAAGAATCCAGCCTACCTACCCACAATATTTCAAAAGCTTACAGGTAGAATACAGAAGGAACACCTGAAAAGTAACAGGTGTAAATTTATTTTTAATGGTTTTACAGCATTTAATTTCAACCTGAGTAATGCAAGCTTGGTAAGTGCATGACACAAAAGTTTCAAATCAAGCTTTTCACCTGTTGCAGATGGGGTAATAATGCTGTGATGCCAGCCATGAAAAAAATTTCTAGGGTTTACCGTTGCTGAACCAAATATTGAGCACAAGCATTAGCTGCAAGTGACCGAGCGTTCTTCTTCTCCACTTTTTTTTCTTCCTCAGCCCACATATAAAGCCCCTTATGAACGTGGCCTAGTGGCCTAAGGGGGTAACGTGATTGCCAGGGTTCTAGCAGGCTGATTCTGACATAACCGTCCCATGTGAAACGAGAGACCCAAGTTGGGAGCTCCTGCCGACCGCTTGAGTTGGTAGCCCAGCTCTCAGTTTCACGTTGGGTGTGATGTCACAGCGTCACGTGGGTAAGACGTGGCTACCGGCCGCGCTATGCTGAAGGCTCGAAACCTAGACTAGTATTGCTTTCGCAACAAAACGCATTTGATACGCAAGCTTTAGCATGAAAGTTGAAGAGGTCTAACATTCACTGGATGTCTTACAGCTCTCTTGTTTCATACCAAGCGTGACTTGCGATATGTACAGGCTACGCGCGTAGGCATCGTTAATATCGAGGCAAATATCTAGCGTAGGGCGATATTACATGGAAACGCAAGAAGGTACTTCTGAGAAGCCGGGGTGGCTGCACTCGCTTCTTACATTCAAAAGTAGTAATAGGTAATGCCACAGTCGTTGTGCGCGATTTTCATCTGCCGTTCTAGAGCTCCAGTTATGCAGAGCTCTCCACAACATCAGCTAACAAAGCTCGAAAGGGGACAGCATGCGGGGAGTAGTCGCACCAGAAACTAGCGCAACGCCCCGCCAGGGTGGTGCAGTGGTTACGGCGCTCGACTACTGTGCCCAAGGACGCGGGCTCGAATCCCGGCCTCGGCGGCCGCTTGTCGATGGAGGCGAAAAGCAAGGTGCCCGTGTGCTGTGCGACGTCAGTGTACGTTAAAGAACCCCAGGTGGTAGAAATTTTCGGAGTCCTCCTCTAGGAGTCTCTCGTAGCCGGAGTTGCTTTGGCACCTTAAACCCCACAAAACCAAAACCAAACCGCTACTTAAAATAATGGCGGTTTGAGCTACAAACGCTCTCATTGCTTAAACTACGCATTAAAGTCGTGTCGAATTCAATAAAGATCGTGCAAAGTATTTCCGATTAGTCCATGTAAGGCCGCAGTGAAAAGTGACTCGCACGTGGAGTCGCGCTGGCGGTCGATGCGCTGTTTTTTTTTCTCCTCCTTTTCCCCCCTTTTCTTGGGCGCGGGCTCGCGGGGCGCGCGGGAGGCCTGGTTTGTTTCATCCTTTCGCCCCAAGGCGTCGCCAAGACGCGAACGCAGCCGGGATCAACAGTGGCACGCTTCTGCGAACCAGCTTACGGTCAGCAGAGGGCGACAATAGGCGCGACACTTGCCCCCCCCCCCCCCCCCCCCCGAAGTAGGCAATCAGCCCAGCGTTCTCCCGCTGTGCCCGGGACATTCCGAGCGACGGCGACTGTACACTGCTCTGCCCCCCACCCCCTTTTCCTCGAACGGGACGGCTGAGTGACCTCGTCTCGTGGTCACCCGCGGCGTTTCTTTGACAAAGGCGCAGCTGCAAGGACGCGTCGCAAACACGCTGAGGAGTGGAGGCAAAGACAGGCGCCTTGTGAGAGGGTTTGGGGACCGGAGAGTGGAAAGAGTGTGTTTTGAATGTTGTATTTTTATTTGAAGTAATTAAGGACCTGGGTTCGAGATTATTCCCAACACACGGGTGTTGTGGCATGTTTTTCAATAATTTGATTGGCTGCTTTATTTTCGGGGTGGGTCACCTAGGGTGACCGCCCTCAGGCCTTTGTTGATGTTTGTCATCAAAAAGCGGTCCTCGGACCATGTTTGTCAGTCAAGATTGAGGCTCCGTGCTTAGCACGTATTTACAGTCCCTAGGCTTTAACCGAGATGCTCGGTAGAAAAGTAAGGGCTTGTAGTGGCTTCTCTGTGTGAGAGTCTATTTTGTCTTAAGTTGCAGTTGTCTGTGTGACTTGTTACTGTAACTGTTTGCCAATGTAAATAATATTTTTCATCTGTAAATATATATCCCCTTCTTCAATCATCTGACAATCGTCCACTAGTTCTTCACTGCATTCGAAGCCAGCATAACATCACTGGCGGAGTACGACAGGATTCGGCACCCTACTACAAAGAAGCAAGCAACAAGGCATCGTTCAGCAGCAGCGGCAGCCAAAGGACGACTGCAAGCTACCTGCCGAGGACGACCAGCCAAGGCGTGACTCCCGGGCTTGGTGCTACTACTCGCAGCGACGCTGGTGACGGGTGAGTGGGATTTCTCGCGTCTGGTCGAGGTTAGCTTGGCTTGTGCTAGGGAAAGCGAGGTACTAGGCAGTAAGGACGCCAGATATGATTGAAAGCAAGGCTTACGCATATCCCCTGACGGAGGTTGAGCGTCTAGTAATTCGGCAACTTGAATTGGATTTTGAGCAAAAAAAACGGGAAATTCTAAGAGAGGAAGAGAGATTGATGAGAGCGCTCATGCGTGAGCATGCCGGCGGCGGAAAGGCTAAAACTGCGTCCGAAGCAACGGATCAGCGACAGTTAGACCTTGGCCTCGTGGCAGAAAGCACTATTGCAGTTGAGGGCTGCCCCTCCCGGTATTCGACGAATACACATAGCCTGGACGAGCGAAGCGTTGCTAGCTCAGGGCAGGGAGCGGCGGAAACTGCAAGTGCAGCCCCACAGGCGCAGCTAGAGGAGCTAGCGTTAGGCGCCGAAGCGAACTGCCCGAGCAGTTTCATGGCGCGGATAGAAATTCGCGAAGATGCTGACGACCCCTTGGCAGTATCAGCTATGGCTGTGTCTGGTGAGTCCGTTCGAAAAGATCTCGACACGGAGCTAATCCAAATGAACGGGGACCAGCAGAAGTTACCATCTGAAGAAGGCTTAGCATATCGCTCGGTGCGGGATAGCGACAATCAGCCGTCGGAGCCCGACAACAACGGCGCGGATCCCGCGCACAGAAATTTCGCTTCCGAAGTGCGAGCTGATCAGCCGACGGAGACGGAGTGCGCCCCGTGTGTGGATCTACGCGCAACAGGTGTCGAGGCTGAGCTTACGGTGAGGGCGCCCGCTCCATTTGATACAGAGGGCGCAGTAACGGATTCTGGCCAGCTTGATATCTCTGATCAGGTGAGCGTACACGCTCAACTACAGCACACTAGTAGCAAGGAGTACGCAGGTAGGGCCTCTCAAAATTCGTGTAGGCACGACAGCAGTACGCGGCCACAGAAAGTCGAGGCCGCCGAAGGTAAGGCGCGACGACGTTTCTGTTTTGGGAAGCAGTCTCCCATCGACAGTGAGTGCAAGGATCTCTAGTGCTGGCGCCGCGAGAGGCGGCAACGATGTGCAGCGGGCGCTAAAGGCCACTGCTACACGACAACGCGGGCGCCGAGGTGCGCACGAGATCTATAGTGTTGCGGCGTATAGCAGCAGGAGCGTGCCAAACTCACTTCGCCAGCGCAGGAAACTGCATGCGCTAGCCTCGTCATTGGAGCCGCCGTACAAATCTTGCGCAAAGTACAGGGACGAAGAAAGCCTCACTGTCCAATTTTGTATCTGGTTGTTTGGCATAGCCATGCTGGCCTCACCAGGCGTGAGGGTTCCTGCTTACCCAACGGGTGGCGTGCACGGAACTGTTTGGCGGCACTAAAAAGTGGTGTAAAGACAGTGCATGACGGAGCGGGAACTGTGCAGTGGCGTGAGTGTTCCCGCCACCCGCCGTGTTTCGTGATGTGAACGGTGGAGTGCGCGTGAACTTGACGTGAGGACAACCAATTGCTCGCGCGCGGAACTTTCACGAACACTATCCGGTCCGCCAATGCAAATGTGTGATCTGTTTTGTGTTATAACCATCTTGTGTCGCGAGTTTCATTTGGTGTTCCATTCACGTGCGAAGTGTCTTACATGTTTTGTTTTCTTCGCGGGTTGTTGCGGCCTTTGTTGTATTAGGCTGAAATGACCGGATTCCAAGCTCATTTACCCTCTTGGGAGGGGCGTGTAAGGCCGCAGTGAAAAATGACTTGCACGTGGAGTCGCGCTGGCGGTCGATGCGCTGTTTTTTTTTTCTCCTCCTTTTCCCCCCTTTTCTTCGGCGCGGGCTCGCGGGGCGCGCGGGAGGCCTGGTTTGTTTCATCCTTTCGCCCCAAGGTGTCGCCAAGACGCGAACGCAGCCGGGATCAACAGTGGCACGCTTCTGCGAACCAGCTTACGGTCAGCAGAGGGCGACAATAGGCGCGACACTTGCCCCCCCCCCCCCCCCCCCCCCCGAAGTAGGCAATCAGCCCAGCGTTCTCCCGCTGTGCCCGGGACATTCCGAGCGACGGCGACTGTACACTGCTCTGCCCCCCACCCCCTTTTCCTCGAACGGGACGGCTGAGTGACCTCGTCTCGTGGTCCCCCGCGGCGTTTCTCTCACAAAGGCGCAGCTGCAAGGTCGCGTCGCAAACACGCTGAGGAGTGGAGGCAAAGACAGGCGCCCTGTGAGAGGGTTTGGGGACCGGAGAGTGGAAAGAGTGTGTTTTGAATTTGTATTTTTATTTGAAGTAATTAAGGACCTGGGTCCGAGATTATTCCCAACCCACGGGGGTTGTGGCATGTTTCTCAATAATTTGATTGGCTGCTTTATTTTCGGGGCGGGTCACCTAGGGTGACCGCCCTCAGGCCTTTGTTGATGTTTGTCATCAAAAAGCGGTCCTCGGACCATGTTTGTCAGTCAAGATTGAGGCTCCGTGCTTAGCACGTATTTACAATCCCTAGGCTTTAACCGAGATGCTCGGTAGAAAAGTAAGGGCTTGTAGTGACTTCTCTGTGTGAGAGTCTATTTTGTCGGAAGTTGCAGTTGTCTGTGTGACTTGTTACTGTAACTGTTTGCCAATGTAAATAATATTTTTCATCTGTAAATATATATCTCCTCCTGACCATCATCAGATCATCGTCTACTGTTCTCGTCTTCTGCTTCTGTACCTGCCGAACAACGAACATAACATCACTGTCATTTTCCTGTACACAAGCGTGCCACGAATGCGGATGTACCGCTTTCCTCTCAACGGCCGCTTGATCGGGCAAGCGAAACAGCTCCATGTTGCACTCAATGAAAACTTAATGAACTTAACAGTTTTTCTCCAAACACACTGCAAGCGTGGGTATTGATTTTAAAACGCAAAAGGAGCGATGCTGTTCGTGATAAGCTATATGGCATAGCCGTTCTTGGTCACTCTTGTTTTCGCCAAGCATTTCGAGATTACGCGGGTCGAGTTGTCAAGCTTCGGGCGAAAGTCCAACTACGACTTAGAACAGAAGCCCAATTTGGAGCAATTCAATTCGTTTTCACACTTCCCCTCATTTACCCCTCATCAAAAGCGCGAAGTCTGAGAGTCTTGTAGACATTGAGATGCCAATGCAAAATGCGCAGCACGTGGCTTAGGAACATACGTCACATTAAACGGAACATTGGGATTCAGCCTGCTTGCAGGGCAAACAGGAGTTTTTGCGGTACTTTCTATGGAGGACTTTTATGTCAAACTAATTTGGACTTGATTTTAGGAGTACCATTGTATGAGCTCCATGATACATTTTAAAATTTTTATCTTTGTTTTGGTTAAAGGTATTCTATTTTTTATCATAAAATAGCTCAGCAAGGAACTTCTGAGGTATGTCGTAAAAACTAAGCAAGGTGATCTGCTGTAAGCATCAAATTGTGTTGCTTCTTACGCACTATTTTTGGGCCGCAGATGTAGTACAGCTGACAGAAGGAACAATGCAGGACTATTTGTGTCGCGTTTACGCAAGTCTATTGGTTTCGCTATTCTATACATAAAAGGCGCAATGCAGGTAGCTCTGGATTTTCTGTTGCTATCGCGTTTTGCCTCATATTGCAACCGGGCCCTCTCCTTCTTCCTATTAGTTCTCCGTTCCCCCATACATCTGCGATGAGCGGACCGCGCAGACATTTCGTTGAGCAAGCGCAGTGTACGAGGTAGGCGTGCGAGCTGCGGCGAGACAAGTGAGCAATGAACTGTGACGCTGCGTACATTTCCACGGTCGTCTCGGTGTAGCCGTGCCTTGGGTTTCCTGCCATCCGCGACGACTGGGATGCTCCGTAGCTTTCGGTGCTGGGATCCCTGTGGCTGATCGCTTCGATCTTAGAGCCAAGCAAAAAAAGGCATATTGAGAAACAAAACCTATAGGGCCGCTTAAGCTCCGCCTTAAGGGTATGACGCAATAAGGGCATATGCTCCTTTTTTGATTACCCACATTCTCATTAGCGTATACAGCTACAAAATACCGCTTTGGTTTGCTTTATGGGGTTTGACGTCCCAGAACAACTCAGGCATTCCGAGACGCCGTAGTGGTGGGCTCCAGAAATTTCGGCCACCTGAGTTCTTTAACGTGCACTGACAACGCAATGCACACGGGCGCTTTGCTTTTCGCCTCCATCGAAAAGCGGCCGCCGCAGCCGGCAGTCCTTCCACCTCCGGCACAACAGTCGAGCGCCCTGACCACTGTACCACCGCAACGGGCTAAAGTGAAGTGGCAGACAATACGCCATACATATAAATCCAGATTGTCCCAACGCCTTGCAAACGGGCCCGTTCCACGCTGACTGATATTGCGACGGTGTCATATGTAAATAGCGAGTTGAGTGATTTCTGCTGAATTTGTTTTGGTGAAATACAATGTGTCAAAGCCAGGCAATAGTAATAAAGAAAAAAAAAAGTCAAAGCCAAGCAATAAAGGAAATGGCTTTGTGTGCCCTTGCTGGTAGCTTGTCCGGCTTCCAATCAGATAGCCGGGGTTCGAGTCCCGCGTGAGACCTGAAGTAAATATCTTTTTTGAGTGGCACAACTTCCGTTAGGATTGAAGGATTTAGAGATGACGCCACGTTTACTCCGCATTACGCACCGCCTTTTAGCAAGATATTGAAAGAGAAATGAGGGGCTCGTTATGAAACCGGAATGAAAGAAGCCTAAAGTCGGCGAGGCCGCCGACTTTAGGCTTCTTTCATGTGTATATGTATATCTTGTTTTAATCATGTCCATTTTATGCGTGGCGTCATGGTTTACATTAGCGCTATCCCGCGGGAGAACTAAAATTGGTATTTTGTTTTGTGACATGTTTTTTGAAACTAAATCAATAAGAGCGTATCGCCACTTTTATTTCGCCTTAAGGTCGTGTTGTAATCACTTCCGTTTTACTCATGATGTCATGTTTCACTTTAGCTTTGGGTTGTTTGGAATTCGAGAGTTAGGTCGTAAGGATGGGATGTCGTGACCCTGTCGACTAATCAGGATTTTCGCAACGGCGAACACCGATGGGACAACCCTGAGATTTCCTCCTAACGGCATGACTAAAGCATCTGCTTTAAAATTCAGCTCGAGTATTGCGCTAACGAACGTGAAAACGTTATGAGTGAAATTGGAGTTGAAAAAATTTGGAGGGATGGACCAGCTCCCATACCAGTAACCCAGTTCGCGTACATCGAATTTTATTATTTCAACCGAAATCTTTTTCCTTTGCCTCAACCTCTCGTTACAGTGCTCACAATCTCCCTGGAAGGCTCCAAAATTCGAGATTATCAGCGGCTACAGTACATTCCTTTTCAGCTTTGCGTATTCCTTACCTGCGAGGTAAACGCGAAACATCCGCGCTTTCGTTCTGTGAAGCCACGCAGGCCTCGTAAAGATATGAGGCCCAACAAGCGCGTCTTCCTGTAACTCGCGTTCGGACTGGTCTGTTTCCATGCAGTCTGAGAAATAAGGCATGTTTTAGGATTTGACCAAGCATTTCATTCAGCTCGTTCTCTATCTTCACATTTACCTCCCAACAGGTTCGAGATTTCTTTAACCTTTTAGCTCGCAATACATTAGGGGTGCGGGCGAGGTCCTCTGCGGTAGACTTTTACCCACAGTAAAGTTTCTTCTCTCCGCTAATATTGCACCAGGCAACGGTGATCGAGGTTTGTCGTCGCTTTCATATTAACGAGTTTGTTCGCTATCACCTTCAACATTCTTGGAAAGAATGAGAGAGTGATGGAGCGGCCGAAAAGACGCAGTCTTTATTGCCTGACTTTTGCAAGACAAAACAAAGGTTATATAAAACCATATAGTTCTATATAGGAGGGTATATGGAACTATATATACTTCTATATAGAGAGCGCTCTGCTGGCTTCTATATACAATGTTGATGACATCTAGAAAATTTGACTAGGAGGAAAAAAAAACAGCAATTTGCGGCAGAAATGAATTTTGGTGCAACAAATAATTGTCAGCGTTGTCCATCGCAATTAATTTGTTTGAGTCTATTCTTGTGCTGACGTCTGTGTAGTCACACCTTGGTGATATAAATAGAGGCCGTCTCAACGAACATTTTAAAATAATTCCTAAAAAAAAAGGAGTTCAAAAAAGTAAACATGCAGCAACCAACTTGAACGTCGCTTCGGCGGATACAACGTACTGCAAAAACTGCTCTTGTAGTGTAACTAATTACCTTTCTAGCGGACGCATTTCATTAGCCAGTGGCAATGGGGAATTCAAAGCCATGAACGAGACGATGCTACTTAAGCTTTTGAAACGAAGAAAAACTCATTTTCTAGAGCTCAAAAGCGATAGAAAAAGTTGAAGAGCAAATCTGCATTGGAGTAATGCGAAAGCTCAGATGCCACTGTTGGTGGCTTTTGGTTGTTTCTATTTGCTTAAATCACTTCTTGTTTACCAATTTTAGTCTTTGGTACTTTCAAATTGTGCGCCAATACCTTCCTATGCCCTTTTTCGGCTCTACTTCCGGTTTCATGACGTCACATACTCTACGTCACATTATTTCACTTCTTGTTTACCCATTCTTAGTCTTTGGTACTTTCAAATTGCGCGCCAATCCCTTCTTATGCCCTTTTTTTTGGCTCGACATCAGGTTGCCTGACGTCACTTTAATTGACTGATTGAATTAACTAGTTAGTATTTATTACATCTTGACGTCACCCTAATTGACTGGCTTAATAATTATTTTAGTATTTGATACATTCAAATGTGGCGCCAAGCAATTGGCTAATAAGACCATTTTCGCCTTTACTTTCACATTTTTTGCCTCTAATGAATAACCTAATTAACTTATTGGCCTAATTATGTTTTGGACAACATTATGTCACCCTCTATAGATTGACACCAGTCATTAACCTCTATCACTTCACAATTACAACTGCTGCGGACACGATTTTGCTGACGCGGCCTATGGATGCCGCGGTCTGCGCACAGAAATGTGTGAACATAGCGAAGTAATGCTTTCGTATTAATAAAGCATCCGCGCGAAACTGAAACAGGGCATTGGATCAGCACCAGTAACAAACCACTACGCAGCTGTCGATGCGATCGGAACAAACGACCTCTGAATTTCGCGTCGAGTGCTCTACCGACTGAGATACGGTGACGTCTATCTCGCATCGGATTCTTGCAGTTATTTTTATTCTGCTTTCTAATCAATTACCTCAATGGTTATATTCTTATTTCACATTTACCAGCACCACAAAAAAAAAAAAAAAACTCTCGTATGCTTTTCTTGTTGTCAGGGGCTGCATTGGTTCCCAATTTGCATGTATCCTAACGAGCCGCTCGTTTTCCCTGTTTGCTAGCTAGTTACAATCCAGGAAGAACATCTTGCCTTCCCTTCATGGTGTCAGCAGCACCCCCTCCCCCCTCCCCAATCTCATTTATAGATCATTTTTGTTTCAGAGGACCGAGCTGCATTGTTGCAGTCTTGCAGTCTCAAGTAATTATGAACTTTTTTGCAATGCTAACGTGGCAATGCTTAGCGTGATTCGCTTAGATAGTGCTCGCTTAATTCATTAAACTATTCTCTTCCATCCAAGTAATGCCACACCCACTATATCACCAATCACTTCGCTCAAGCACCGAGAGCCAGAGATCCGCGACGCGCTTTCGCCTAACACAACCTGTATAGGGAGGTAAGGGTGTATTTGGCCCGCCACAAAACACGACCATACTCTCCCCGATTCCCGTACTTTTTCTAGCTTGCAGAAGGTAGAGATAGAGTTGCATTTCATGCTCGAAACTTGTCAGACCTGTTACCCTTGCGAAGGGAGCACTTCTTTGGGACCGCGTTTAATTGCGCTGATGCTGACAGCGTCTAATCGGGAGGAGGCCCACTGTAAAAATAGTGTTGTGTGTGGGAAGGCAACGAAATACTCAGCTTCGTGCGATCAGTGTGAGGCCTTACTCCACTGTGTCTAGCTGCGGCAGGCAGTTTCCCGGGGATTTCAAGTGGATTCCGTGTGTCTAAATTTTTATCAGGGATCGGCGGTGCGTGTGTGCGAGGGAGGGAGGTGAGGGAAGGAGATAAACGGAGTCAATTATCATCATGGCTAGGAACTAAAAAAAATTTGTCCCGAACTAAGGCTGTGCCTTGAGAAAAATAATGAATTGTGTAGCAAAATTGGGTTTTAGGTAAACCACTGCACTCTCAACAATGCATGTAGCTTTCGCTCGCTACTCCCAGTGCTCAGCATCACGTCTCCAATAGGAGAGAAACCACGTAATAGAGGATGCGAGCGTACTTGGGAGTAATGACGATGCGAGCAGGTGCGCAGTGAAGTTGGTACAAAACGACGACTGTAATACAAGCATAAGGCTGAAAGTACTCGCAAATTGCGGCTAAAACAGAGAACTAGAGAAAATATTTTATGGGGGGCACTTAAGCGAATCCACCTTTAAGGGTATGACGCAAGAGGCTACCAATCCACATATATAAAGTACCACTTCAACCAAGCCGTGTAAATGTGTCGGCGTGGCCTAGGGCCGCTTCTGATATCCTCCCATAAGGAAGAGGCCCGAGTTGCCAGCTCCTGCCCCGTCAGTAGGTGCTAGACAATGCCGATTGGCAGCTACCGCCTGCCTGCGCTGTTTTTGATTTTTCGCTCACAACGCCAGCCCCGAATTTTCGGTGAATGGCGCCGCCGCGTTATTACGCATTCTCCTCTCTGTACACGCGGCATTCCTGTGTGCATTCAGGCACTTATAAAGACGAATGCTCTCCTGCGCCACCCAAATCTGTGACTCCGAGAGTGGAAAGCTCGTCTAGCTGCTTTTGTAGTGCCGCTTCTCCCCTCCTCCCGCTCATTCTCTTTGGCTCTTCTCGGCAATAGCGCGCCGGCGCATGCGCACAGCTGCCGCTCGGTTCCCCCGGCGCGATCTCGGCAGCGGAGTCGGCAGCCTCAGCTGCATATCTCGACATGACCCCTAGCCGGGCACAGTCACGCTGACGGCTCGAAAACCTGGCGTAATTTAGCTCCCGCTGCAATACCTAGAGCTTATTACATTCTAGTGCAAATCAACAAGAAGGAATGGGTATGGGCCGGACATGCAGTGCCAAGGGAGAATAATCGATGGTCGAAGTTGAGGGGAGCCGCGAAATATTTCGTTAAATCGAGAAAGTCATTTCTCGGTCGCCTAATTCGATAATGTCGGTTAATATATTGTGTCGAGCCTCAGGGAAGTACCGAGGCGTCATATTTGCAAAGCATAAATGCGCTGGAAAATGAAATTGTTTTGAAAGATCGAAACAGCCAATAAAACGAAGGCCCAGGGAAGCTGTACCGTTACGTCATCTTTAAATGCAATACCAACTTGTCCACTTTGCGATGTTGCTACAATGAAATTACGTCCCGCGCTACCACTGACACGGATGCATATGAAAACAAGCAACGAAAATTGTACCTCGGTAAGAAGTGTCCCAAGGGACTAAATTTCTTTCCCAGCAAAGACATCGCTGATCTTCGCTTGCATTGCGGTTTGGAAGCGACATCTGCCGGGATTTTGTGCGCGTTTTTTTCACTTGTGTTCTGCAAACTGTCGCAGCAGATTAAGGGCAACCATAATTTGCCCGGTGTTGGCACGCGGAACCGCTGCCGACAGCGGGTCAACGGGCTCGCTTTCCTACCGCTGGCGAAATCTCGTGAATTAGCATTAATATAACTCCCGTTTCGTACCGTGCAGTTTCGCAAAAGCGTGACGTAGTTGCTGTACGATGTTACCGTTGCATCGCAGTCAATACATCTTTGAGAATTTTGTAGAAAAAGACCGAAAATAGACTTTTTCACCTTCATTTTTTAGCAAAAGGTTCCTTAAATCGGGATGGATAGCGACATTAGCTTCATTATTTCGAGATACTCAAAGCATTGGACCACATGAGTGTCTGAGGGGAATCAGGCTATCTTCGTTCAATTGAGACTTTTGTTAAATCAGGTTTCGTTAAATCGAGTTTTTACTGTATATGCCATGGGGTATATATACTGCCGCTGCTGCAATAAGCTTCAATTCAGTCGTTAGTCAGCGCCCGTGTCTGTGTTTCTTCCTTGGTCCTCTGTTTTGCGCTACTAAAATTTTGCTTCAAGATGTACCAACTGACCCGGCTAATTCCTTTTGTGGAACAAGCGAGTTATGCGACGCAGTGCCTTGGGTTCTCGTTACGAGGCCAGGAGCTTTCGGCCGGCCTCGTGGGAGCGGCACAAATCCGCGGCGGCGGCAAGAGTGGGACAGGATCGATTACCTAAAAAGCGCAGAGCGACAACAGACAGAGAAGAGGGCAAGAAGGGGCCAGGACTCTAGAGGAGGGATAAGACATTTGAACACCGTATCATTTTGCACTTACCACCTGGTCACAATTAAATACCAAATAAATCGAAACGGAGTGATGGCGATCTACAAATTGCGGGATTAATCGTAAGGGAAATGCAGGGTGTCACCGGTTACGTATCGGTCCGCAACAAATGAAACATGCACGAGACGGAAAGGTCATTAACAAGAATAGAAACACGTTGACCGATTAAAAAAAGAATAAAAACAAGATTGATTAACAATTCAGTCTTCGCGCTGTCGGTGCGAAGCTAAAATGCAATGGAAGTGAGTTATTCCTGTCTAAACTCTCCCATCTTGCTGTTCGTGTTTCATTTTTTTCCTGATAGCACCTGCTTTGGAACATTCTTTTCATTCCCGCGTAAAGAGTTCAAAGTGCATAAAGGTTTCTAAAACTCTCTGCATACAAACCACAGGAAAGAAACAACGAGGAACAGCCCTCAAACAAATTCTGCTTTCAAATTTTCCGCAGCTAAACAGAGGTTTGTCCCATCAGCACCTGTCTTCATGGCGCGCAGCCGGAGCTGTGCTTGTGGTGCTTGTCATTCCTGCTGACACTCTGCCAATTGATACAGCTCGTCGGGATATGCCGTGCTTCGCTTGCTACAGTGATATAGATTAGAGGCGAATGTAATTTTCAATGGCCCTACGCTTATCCAGCGTGCTGCTATTCCGCTTTGCAGCCCGTCCCAGACGCATTCCGCTTCGGGCCTGTATAGCTTCCCGCCACAGACCGCGCTACTCGCCCCGTCTGCGTTTTCTCCAGTGTTCGTAGTAAACCACTGAGTACTCACTTTGGTGCCATTGTATGCGTCCTTTCATGTACTGCCCGCTATGGTGTCCACTCGCTGTTATTGTTGCCTGCCCTGCAGCACATGAACGAAATATTAGGAGGGCGCTTAAAAGCGCCCTGCAACTCTTTTAAATGTCTGCCGTGCTTTAGATGAATTCTTTATGCCACGCAGATTCCGAATAAAAAAGAATTTCAGAAATACTAGTTGGACTAGAACCGGAGTTATTAAGAAATGGATTTTTAAAATACAATGAAACCAAAAATGCCAACTCAATTTTCTCGGTTTTCCCTTTCCCATTACACTCACCCAATAACGACACCTGCGGGACCGGTCGAAACAGCCTGCATGAGCACGTTACTACACCTACTTTGGATAGTCTCGGAACATGGCTTTTCATGGTTTCCTGTTCGCTATAACACGTTTTTGCTAAATTTGACGAGCCCTCTTCCGTGGCTTGTGCGCCTAGCAGAAATAGAATTAGGGACAAAGTAAAACAGGAACAGGCAGGGAAAGCAACACTCCTTTGTCGCCACGCACCCTGAGCCCGCTCTTTAACACCCCCCCCCCCTTTTTTTCCCCTCTATCCGCAGGCATCTCACAATAGCGAGTAGCGAAGTAGCGACACGGTCGCATGTATAGTCGTGAAAGTCTTTGATGCAAAGTAGTAACCAGTGACTCTGTCATTGCTTTCCGAATCGCTTGCTATGCAGCTCCTTTATGTAAATCAAACATGTTGGATTCATTGTTTTAATATAAAATAAACAAAGTGTCACAATTTTGTTGACAGGCACGATTTGCTGTGCATTATTCAATCGTCAAACGCGCGCCTGTTGATTTCATGTCAGCTACAAAGAACCACCACTGTGTGCCGACACCGACAGTACAATGATTTTGCTTCTCAAGAAAACTAAAAAAGTAAATATTGAATTATGGGCTTTACAACCGGTGGTAAAGCATAGCTAAAACTCAACAACTGCAACAAGCAAAACAATGCACACCAATTATGTTGCAGCACCTCTTTAAGCTTAGCCTCTAGTGAACTCATAAACACCACCTTTTCATTCCACGATGGTTTATATTTGAAGCGACAGCTTGCTACGCCAGGTAGTTCGAGCCGTCGGATACGTACGATTTTCACCTTGAGGGAGATTTAGAGGTCAAACTTTTTTGTTAAGCCTGGTGGTCGCCATGTGACTCTGATGCTTAGTCAAGTAGGCCACCAAGTGGCCCGCTATCACCGTCAAGGTCATGTGAGGTGACGTCAGTGTGACACACGGTTTTCATCTTCAATAAGATTTAGAGGTCAAACTTCTGTGTTTAGCCTGGTGGTCACGATGTGACTTTGGGGCAGTCAAGTAGGTCACCAAGTGGTCCGCGACTACTGTCGAGGTCACGTGACCTGGTGATCGCATGTGATTTTGGGGCAAAACCACGTGGGCAACCAAGTGGCCCGTGACTGCTGTCAAGGTCAGTCACGTGAAGTGACGTTAGTGTGACATGGAAGTAGAGGGCGCTAGAGGGATGCTACGTGTATAATAGGAGCCCCCGGGCTCCTGCCTAGGATACAACACTCCGCCAGATGGAGGAGGATGAACACCGCGCTACAATAGCGCGTCGGAACGCGAAGAAGGCACGTCGGAATGAGGCCCTGAGAAGGCGGTGTGCCGAAGATAACGATGAAGAACGGGCTTTGTAAGCCCGTTCTTGGTAATGAGCGCTGACAAGTATGTGAAGCTTTCGCTTCCCTCCAAGGTTAACCAAACTTAAACCACCAGATAATTTTTCTTTTTTATATAATTGAATTTCAAAAAATGAATTTTTTAATTAATGTTTCTGTAGCATCATAACATATCCCATAGACGGTTAAGTGATACGCACTGCAATGCGTTCACTATAGGTGCCCTTGCTACGCTTGGTACCGAACCTTCATGGCCTATGCGTTGCGTGTCAGCTCGGGTCCGTAGACAAAGGGAGAATGATATATTTTATGAAGTATTTCGACTTGCTGAGATATCTCATTAGAGGAACCTCCTTGCCATTTTATCTTCATTTGGATCCTCCCCCAATTCGGAGGCCTTATTGAAATGTGGGGTGTTTGAAATTCCCGCGCGAGATAACGTGTTGTTCACGTCATGACCATGTCGACCAATCAGCATTTTTCCTGACCGCCGTCTACGAAGATATCCATCTCGACGGAACGAGGTGTATACGCTACCATGTAAAATATACGCACTTAATGTCCACAGCATTCAGCCAGAGTTGACAAATCCACCCCAACCACCTCCCTTTACCCAGCGATGGCTCACTGGTTGAGCTCATGAATTTCTTTATGAAGGAATGCCTTCTCTGCTTTTGTCCACATGATATGCGCCTAATAGACATGTCCCTCGCCTTCCTCTCACCTCAAAACCTCATCGAAGGAACCCTTGTTACTCCTATCATGTAATAGTTACCACCTTGCGATTAAGAAGTGCAGTAATCGTATCAAATGATGCAATTTGCAGCAATGTGTGAACTCTCCAGCGTACCATTCGGCGTCTCTTGCGCCTGAAAGTTTCAACTCAAACATTACGGAGGCGGCCTCCAAGGTACACTGAGCAACGGAATAAAATCCTCTGGCTGGACGAAATCATTGCGAATTTAACGCCCTGAATGATTCGTCCGACGTCATTCTGCTTCTGTACACCTTTTGTACGCAAAATCCATTCATCATTATCATCACTAGAAACAGCCGCACAATGCTCACTGCAGGACTAAGGCATATCCGATATTCCTTCCCTCTGCTAGCTGCATCCACTTTACCACAACGAATGTCTTAACCTCATCCACCCATCTTACTTTCTGCTTCCCCTTGCTACGATTTCCTTCAACTGGTATTCAATTTGTTACCGTTTTCGACCATCGATTATTATCCCTTGGCACTGCATGCCCGGCCCATACCCATTTCTTCTTCTTGATTTGCACTAGAATGTAATTAGCTCTAGTTATTGTAGCGGGAGCTACATTACGCCAGGTTTTCGAGCCGTCAGCGTGACTGCGCCCAGCTAGGGGTCACGTGAGATAAATAGCTGAGGCTGCCGACTACGCGGCCAAGATCGCCTCGGCGGAACCGAGCGGCAGCTGTGCGCATGCGCCGGCGCGCGATTCCCGAGAAGAGCGAAATAGAATGAGAGGGAGGAAAAGAAAACCGGCGCTACAAAACCAGCTAGATGAACTTTCCGCTCTCGGGGTCACAGATTTGGGTGGCGCAGGAGTGCATTCGTCTTGCTAAGTGCCTGAATGCGCACAGGAATGCCGCGTACACAGAGAGGAGAATGCGTAATAACGCGGCGGCGCCATTCACCGAAAATTCAGGGCTGGCGTTGTGAGTGAAAAATCAAAAACAGCACAGGCAGGCAGTAGCTGCCAATCGGCATGGTCTAGCCCCTACTGACCAAACGTCTTTTCTATTAGAGGATATCAGAACCAGCCTGCTAGGGCCGTTGCATTCACGTTATCCCTAGCCCATGCCGACACATTTGATAGTTTGATATTTATTTGGTTTCTTTCCTCTACAGGAATAAGGGAAGGGAAGGCTAAAGGCTGCTAGCCTGACGAGGTTTTCTCTCCGCATAGAGTTTCGGCAGCATTACAGTGAGACACTTTTAAAATACAATCAAAAACATTTCTCTGTTATGGAGACTTTTGTCATGGGTGTAATACAAATACATACTAGACTTATTGCCATACAGGTGTCAAAAAACAAAACAACAACGTAAGGATGAACACAGACGCAAAGCTAAGTCACCTGGACAGACGTGTGCAGATAAAAAAAAGGAAAAAAGTAACATCAAAATACTGGGAAAAGAAAAAAACGGAAAAAATTCACGTTTATACAGAGGCCACACAAGAATTTCAAGAAAAAGTCACTGGTGTCGAATTTCTTTCTCCATAACGAGTGCTTTTAGTTTTTTTCTTCATTTTTTTGCTCAAATCGACATGATGTGGCAGTTTATTCAAAAGGAGCGGAATTTGGTAATCTAAATGGTTTACCATAATTTGTGCGCGTTCGAGGCTTTCTGTGCACATATCTGCGAAGGGTGAGCGTGTGTGTATGGGCAGGGTTACCATTTACGTGGAGTTTGTTTTTGCACACGCTGAAATAACCTGAAATAATAAACTTCATCAGCTCTTAATAAAAAGTACTTCGCAAACCGGGGACCTGTTGACTAGTCTTGTTGGGTGTCGAACATACCTTTCAAGTAACCGAAGTACGCCCTTCTGCAATTTTAGTAAACAGTGGTTTTTTGTACTAATTGTTGTGCCCAAACCAAAATGCAGTACGAAAATCTGAATAAAAGAGTATAATAGAGAAAGATTTTCAACCACAAAGTTAAAAGTGAACTTATTTTGTATAGGCACCCGAGAGTTCTACTTAGTTCTAGAGCGAGATTGTCAATGTGGGTGTTCCAAGACAAGTTTTCCTGGAACCATACTCCCAGAAATTTTTGCTTGTCTTGTTTAAGCTACGTGCCACGGAAGGTGATATGAATATCTTTGTTCATAGACTTATTAATTGGCGCGAATATAATGTATTTGGTTTTATTAGTATTGAACTACAACCTGTTGGTACTTAGCCAGGAGAAAAGTGACTAAATATACTCATTAACGATCGCCTGCAATTCGGAAAGGGTGCGTGCAGTGAACAAAGCATTCGTGTCGTCTGCGTACATTATTAGTTTAGGAGAGTTATGGATGCTACAGTGGTCATTATTGTAGACTAGGAATAATAGCGGTCCAAGAATAGAACTTTGAGAAACACCTTGTTTAAATGCGGTTTTTGCGGACGTTTCTTGGTTTACGCTAGCATATTTAAGCCCGTTACTTAAGTATACATGTCAGCGAAACCTAAAATCCGGCTAAATTGTCTGCTTTTCAATAAGAATTATCTCTCTCTCTCCCTCTTGCTTAACTGAGCCCAGCTTTCCTGAACACTTTTAAATGTGAGGCAAGCATGATATATTGTATAATAATGTTATGCACACGTGGATGGGAGTAATGTAAGCTTCCGACATGCAGCATAAGATACATGGATAGATGCATTTATTGATAGGAAAGGCAGAGAGGTTGGCCGAAATGATTAAAATCTGGCCTGTTACACTGTGCAGGGGAAGGGGAGAAGAAAGAGCATCATGAAGGGTGACGATGTAGGATAAGACATGAAAAAATATGCAGGCACTGCAGCTTGCTTTACAAGCGCGAATCGAGTCTAGTGGCCCACAAAAAACGGCAAAGAGCCAGCACTGCCTGGACACCCTTCCTCTTGTCCTGCCAAGCGGCCAGCAGCAGTTCCTCCGAAAGAGGCATCTCGTCCAAACGCTTCTAGGAAACGGATAGCACATTTATTTAACGCGCATACACTGGGCAGACTAAAAATATATGGTCGACAACCTCGGGGGTGCCACAAGTTGAACATTCCGGGAAGTCCACCCGTCCAATTAAATGCACGTACCTGGGCGTGAAAGCCACGTTTAAACGCTGTTTATGTCACAAGCATGCATGATGGCGCCACATTTCACCCGGAATGTAAAATTTCAATCTTCGAAGTTTTATTATTCCTGCCGCAAAGATTAAATCATGTTCGGCGTTTCACTTAACGCCATAAAAACGCCAAGTTTAATCGCCGTCATAATCATCTTCAACAACCGAACTATACCAACAGCAAGAAAAAGGCCTGTCTCATATCCCTCCAGATAAATCAGTTCTGTGCTATAGATGCAACCACTTGACCCCTGCCAAACATTTTAACGTGCAATGCGTGTACTTTATAAGATTACGTCATCTGGTTTACACGCTGTCTCCTAATATCCCATGCACTGTTTTATTCCGGCTTTTCCGTGATTACTCACTCAGAAATTTAAATGCGGCGGTCTCGGCCATGCGAGAGGACAGGCGGCACTTTTATTAAGCAACAGGTCGCCCTCTACAAGACGAAAGTTCTTTATTTTCTTTTTTTTTTTTGGGGGGGGGGGGGTGGCAGGGTGCACTTGATGAGCTCCTTCAAAACCTGCATTCGGGGTCTCTGAATTCAATCCCGCTGTGGCTGTATCTCCTCGACAGGGCCGGCGCTTGTGTCCAACCTTTCATCTTCCCTAGGTGCCGGTCGACTGGCATCCGAATCCGATGGCAGCGGCTCAATGTTGCTGGCACCAGACAACAGTAGACTTCCCGGCGGAGATGATCCAGATGAAGTGGCTTCCGAGAGAGATGGAAATATCGCCGACCGCTCATGTAGCGCTTCCAACGCCCCAGTGTCCCAAAGACTGCGCCACGCGGAATCATCAGGCCTTACGGGAGTAGATGTCAGTGGGATTTCTGCGTTGAGTCGTGCCTCGAATTCATCTTCGTTTAAGGTCCACATCGGGCCCTCCTGCAGTTGTGGGAAAAAAATGAAATCCGCTTGCAGAAGAGAAATTTAGGCGCCGCTATGAACATTGCCTTAAGTGACAAGGTCACTAGAGCCATAGAGGTGTAAGACGCCCATATAGATAGCATTGAAGGATCCCTGTCCTAACCTGGCCCAACAGGGACCAAAACCTAATCTTAAGGAGTGCCGGAGAGTCGGAACGTTTATTGCATGGACGGAAAAAACAAAGGGCTATACGTCATGTTAAGCCTGCATTTCGGAGCACTGCCTTGGTAAAAAAAATAAAAGAATAAAAGAAAGAAACCTCTCCTAACTTGGATGCTAATTGTTGAAAGTGAGGCCGCTGCTAGATTTCCGCTAAATCCCGAAGACTGCTTTAAGAAGTAAATGGAATCAACTGGATTGATTCGCAGGAATTGTGATGGGGTTTTTAGTTCACCTCGCCTCGTATTGTCAGGTTTAATTTCGTACTCTTTTCCTCATGTAATCTAATTCGCATTGTATGCCAACACCAAAATTATTCGAATACTGCTTTTTTTCTTCTTCGTGGGAGGGGGGGGGGGAATCCATCCTTAATTCATTTCTGTTTGCGATCCCGTCTTTTATTCAAATCGGCCGTGACAATCTTAGTCCGTACACACTAAGTGAATAAAGTAGTTCACATATTACACACGGACGCTACCGGACGCCGACGAACTTTTGTCGTTCATGGCTCTTCCTAACATTATCGCATTAACGGAAATTTGAATTGGTAACACAGCTATTTAGCCTGAGTTTTACGCAAATCGCCCATAGTGTGCGCGCAGTATTGCACTCACCATTTGGCCTGGTTCGATGTCACCCAGAGGCAGTACATTGGTGAGCCTCCGCTTGGGATGTGCAGAGGTTTGCCCCGCCCACTCTGGCGGTGCAATATTCTCTTTTTCATTTTCATCAATACCTGCACCGGCGCTTTTGTTGTGAACTGCGCCTCCATTTTTCTCGACTCTCAGTTTGTGGCACATGGGTAACTCCCTTGGTGGCGACGTAGTGCCTCTGTCTTCGAAATGGTCTTCTGCCGTCCGTGGGGTAAGCGGGATGGCCGTTGGGGGTCCCTGTGTGCCATTGCGGTCAGGCTGGTTTCCACGGAAGGATTCAGTGGAATCAATGGTGTCTTCTGAAGACGCTCCTTTTTGCGATACCTTTTCTTCACCAAGTTCCAAGTCTTGCTCTTCGTCAAGGACAACAAAACATGGCGTCGGTATGGCGCCAGGCCAGCGTCCGGAGACCGGATCCGGACTCGCTTCAAAGGATGTTGGGCTGTCAATGATTTGATGGACTGAAATTAGACTCCGATCTTGGAGCTCATCTTTACCTTGTTCGGGGCTCGTTTCCAGTTCATCTGGGTTGAGCGCTGCCTGTTCATATGCCTGCGATTCTTCGGGGTTGGACGCGACTGACATTACCGTGTCCACAACCTTTGGTAGGCCTTGTCGGGATTGCTAACTGCAAGTCGGTTTGGCTGTGTGCCCTGAGAAAACGTTACTGCCTAGGAGCGCGGCGGGGCTGGTTCGATTAATTTCGTCTTTGTCGTCCCACACGGCCCTTCGTCTTCCTTTTCAAATTGTCTGGTGTAGGCGCCTAAAGTATCACTCAAGCATTAAACAAGAATCTGTGATTTGACATAGGGGATAGAGAGAGCGCCAGAAAAGTTTTTAAGGAAACTGAATCACATTACGTATCGAGAGTGTGATAGTAATAAAGAGTGAAATTTGGTTTGCTTCTTCTTTTTCTTAATTCCTGGTCGCCGCATACGCCGAGCCTGTGCACCCGCCGCCATACTTCCGTAACGGTCTACAGCAATTTTAGACACGTCTGCACAGCGGCCGCCGCAACTGGTAATGGTAGCCGATCCAGCCACAATACTTAGCCATGTGCAGTGATCAACGCACTTGATATTAATCGGTTAGGGCATCTAACAACTCGCTCAAGGGACAGGACGTGAAGCATCACACACCTGGTACACTTTATAATCAGAGCTCGACCATGTGATGTGCACCATGTGACAATTTTATCATATGCTGCATGACGTCACGGTGTGACAACACCACCGCAAAACGCCGTGCTACTTATTTCAAGAGTATCATGCTGCCATATGAAATTCACAACCGTTTGTGCCAACGACTTAGCATATTTCAGCGAACAATTACACGAAAGTTCGTTCGAACTTGGCTGCAATGCTCTTGTGTCAGTAACCATCTAAATTTTCCAAATGTCATTATCAGATTTTATCAGCGCTTACATTCAGTTTTGGTTTATTTTTTGCTTTGAGAACCAATACAGTGTGCATCTATACGAAAGACAAGAGCGTAATTGCCATCGCCGGTTTTTAGGTTCTTATGCGGTTTAAGGCCTCAAAGCGAAGGCTCCAAATTATTTGGCATGTGCTTCCTTAAATTGCGCAGAGATCCGAGATCACTAGCCTAAGCCATCTAACCGGAGTCTGAACGCGGTCTCCGCGGGCGAGATCGAACTCCGGTACCACCATGCAGCTCAGCAGTCGAGCGCCTATATCATCTCTGGCAAGACAGCTTGTCAGACGTTTGTCCTGCGACGAAGTGGGCTAAGGAGGTGGGATGCGCCAGGTTTAATGCAAAGTGAAACATTTAATGGTTTGCCTCAATGCTTCAGTCCAGAAAAACTGCTGAACGTGTCGCCCGTCGTTGCTCATAACGCAAATATTATGAAGGCACTTAAGTACTTACACTTCAGCAATGCGAAACCTTAGCACCGCGCAGCACCATCTCATGGGAGCCATACTTGACGAATAGCAGAGGAGGGAGGAGGGTATGCTGATTTCTTTGGCTCCCTCTTGACGGCGCTTCGACTGGACGTGAACTACAGAGGGAATCACAGGTAACGTATGCTACTCGCTTCATTTTGACGTCTGAAATTTGCATGTCGATATTTACTCCTACCAAAACTACCGAAGAAGAGTTCGTTCTTCTTCGGGTAATTTGATTTGCTGCAAATATTTCCCGTATAATATCTGAACCATATCTCCTGACAATCTTACAATTCTCAAAATTTGCATAGCATGTGCGGGGCGACCACATGATGAGGTAAATTGCTCCTCGTGGCATCTTTGATATATTTGTTGTGCTCCCTCAGCCCATCATTTAAACAATTACGCCCTGTCTGAGCTACATATGATGACCCACATGATAGTGGTAGTTCGTATACGGCTTCTTTTCTTCATATCGTGAAAGGCTTTTTGTGCTTATTTTCGCACTGTTTTCGTGGTGGTCTTCTGGTTCGCCCCTTTCTTCCAGTTAACTTTGCGCAGAAAAAAAACTAGCCTTATGTCGGACTGCTCCAAAGTCTTTTTTAAATGATGACTTACACCATGCACGTACCGGATTATCACTTTATATTTTTGTTGCTCTTGTGGTTATTAGGTTGTAGCTTCTCAGCGGAAGTTCTCAATATCTTTAAACCAATATTACTTCCAAAGGTGTCTGGGAAGCCAGCAAAACGAAACCTGTGCCGTTTGCTTTTGAAGCTTTCATCGATGCCATGCATGACCTGTTCACAGCGTTTTTTATCAAATTTGTAGCTACTGATATTTTCACAAGCTTGTGTGGCATCATGTCTTCCTTTGAGAGCAGAGAGTAGCACTAAAGCTATATCACCTGGTCACGTGGTCGCCTGTTAGTGCGATGAAAAGTTAGACGAGAGCACGATGCGCATCAGATACCAGGACCAACTAGAGCGTCAATTATTTGAGGCGGACGAAGTTCACCTTACAGGAGCGGACTGTGTCAGCATTCCTTCGGCAGTTTTGATAAGGAAATAGATGAGATATTATCAGGGTACCTGTCACGGTGGTGCAGTGGTTAGGGTGCTCGAGCAACTGATTCGCCCACGGATGCCCGATCGAATCCCGGCCGCTTCTGGATGGAAGCGAGAAGCAAGGCGCCCGCGTGCTTTGCGATGTCAGTGCACGTTACACTCCCATGTGGCTGAAATTTCCGGACTCCTTCACTACGGCTTCTCTAAAAGTCTGAGTCGCTTTGGGATGTTAAACCCCATAGACCAACCAAACCAGATTTCTTGGTGGCTAGGAAATGCGAAGAATTCTACTGACTGAATGTTTTATTTTACTTTAGTTTTTAAGGAATCGGCTTGGCAAGGCCCACGGTACATACACTAGTTCGCTGCAGCAATAAAATTTCATTCGGTCACTAAATCAGCGGCGGTGCTGTGTCTCTTTCACGGCCCTTTGTTTGTGTGCTGTAGAAGTTGTACTCCTATGATGCTTTTATTGTTGGGCTCTTGAAAAGGGCCATGTGCTCATCATGGGGGATTGGACAAGGTGGAGCTGCATACGCAAGGGAATTTCCGCAGTCGAGTACGAAAAAATATTGGCGCCAAGCTGCAGTGTAAAAAAAGTGCAACGATGCAGCTATAAAATCAGATTGTTACCTCACTCGCTCGTGTGCTCGCTTCCTCCATCACTTCTGTTTTTTCTTTACCTCTTTTCGCTGGTTTGTTCTCGACTCGCACGCAGTTATTGGGCGTTTGTGGCATTGGCTGCCTGCAAGAAATGACATTTGCAGAGATCAGGTTTGACATGCTCAGCTCTAAATTTCACCTCAGTTCCCCTTGGTTAGCACTTCGGGAAGCATTGTCCTCCACCGGCCGTCACCACATACCTTGAGGGCGTGCGCTGATGGCGGCGAGAGCTACTGCGGAGCTAACGTCCATTTAGACGCCGGTGCGGTACTGCTTCATGATCGCAGGAAAAAGATTTCGCAAGAAAGGTAGAATGCTTCTCGTTTGCGCTCTGTTTGTGCGCACAATTAATGTACCGGCCGACTTGGTTTACGTGTTTACAACGACGTAATCAGCAGGCGAGGAGGCACTCTACCTGGCAGGATACTAGAGTCAAGTAATAAAGATTAAACGTTTAGCCACATATAGAACTCCTGGCCCGCTCACAAAAAAAACACTATTTGTACGAGGTGCGTGTAAGTGCGGAACCCCTTAGTGAGACCTATGTCTCATATATGTAACGTTGTGCAAATACCTAAGCCACGCTTAAGTTATAGTAGGCAATGTAGTCTTGATTCAGTTCTCAAACTTATGAACGTAAGTACTCAAGAGGGTTACAATTAAAGAACTGACATTCATCATTTTCTCCGGCATGCAGCAGGAGAAATAGCACCGATGGTAGACTTCTGATGTAGTCTTGATAAAGGCAAATCATAAGATATATACGTGGGCGGTCCCACCTATCAACTTTACGCAGTATGTTGGTTTGGCTTGATTTATGGAGCGCTTGATGTCCCAAATCGACTTAAGCTACATGAGAGACGCCGTAGTGGAGGATAAAAAAAATTACTGACATCGCACAGCCATCGGCCGGGCGCCTAGCTTTTCGCTTCCATTGAAAAGCAGTCTCCGCAGAAGGGATCCGATCCCGCATCCTGGGACACAGTAGTTGATCACCCTAACGTCTGCACCACGACGGAGGGGCGACGCAGTATGTGAAAGTCGCTAGTGTAGTGGCGCTGGTGGGGTTACAGGACGCACGAACGGTCTTGCACAAACTAGGATTCCCGCTGTTGTCTCTGACACCGTGCCTAATTCCCGACACGTAGCCGCGGTGACGCATGGCGGCGACAACAACCATGTATTTGGCTTTGCAGATGAAGGGGTCTGCAGATTAACTGCGCCGGTGGAGGAAACGTAGGCGTACGCCCCGTGCATCGTGGAGGTGCGTAAGGGGGCACACCGGCGTCCTTACTCCTTGGGTTTCTATGCGGTCGAAGGTTTTGACGGCCGGCCTTACTAACCGGTGCAATGACAACAGTGGAGTGTCTATTTGCGGAGAAAAAAATTCTACTCACGTCTCGTTGCTTTTGTAATTATTTATTACATCGCTGTTATGGTGCTGCTGTGAAGTGTAATTCGCCCCATTATGTGTACCCCGTTAAGCAGCATCAGTTCGTTTTAACGGCTTTTTTTTCTTTGTTATATATATTGAGGACAGCTGCACTCTTCTTGCCACAACAGAGACCACATCATGTGCATAGCATTTTTTTTTTCAAATTGAATGCAGCATGTATCGAATCTTGTTTCACGCGTAGCTTTGGATCTTTTCTGAGCTCTTTATGCACATGCCAGTGTGGTTAACTGCGGGAGCTAGGAAGCGTTGCTACTATACGCACGCTACTTGTTCGAGATTTGGTGGTGGTGGTTATTTTATTTATATACAAAAGAAAGGAGGAGATGTTTGCTAACCCCGGTATCTGCTATCTCCTATCTGATATCTGTTTCGGCGTGGCCGAGTGGTTAGTGCAAGACGCCACGGACCTAGAGATTATGAGTTCGAGATTTGGCGCAGCTCCTGCAATTTCTCGCCTAGCTGCAGAGTGTAATTCGCTGCGTGTATTTACGGAATGGCGTGGTGCAGATTTTTTTTTTGCTAAAATGTTTCGGTCTCTAGCTGGCATATAAATCGACATACGTTCGTGCACGTTTAACAGTATTGTGATTGTTTGATTATGACGCAGAAAATAGGTCATGATTGTGACATTTACTGAATGGTCCCTAGCTTTAGCGGTCCATTTGTAATTGGTAAGATATATGCGTCCGGATTAAGTCCTAACGCATTTTGTCGATTTCTGTTGACGCATATTTGTTTTCTCGTAAATTTATAATAAATATAATAGCCAATGGAAGCCTACCAAAAAGAGCGCAATCTGCAGCCAACAGTTTGTGAATGGCGAAAAATCAAATGACAAGGAGAGCCTATTGTACCTACAGTATTTCCGACCGTTTACAGATGCTCAACCCAAGGAACATCTGAGAGGTATCAAGGGTAATTGTATTAATTTTTCGTGGCAGCATGAATCGCAACATGGATGGATCGCACCACGTTTCATGCATGACATTAAATGAGACGTTTAGGTACTCTTTGTGCACATCTGTGCTTGCACAGACGATGCGCGAGGCGTGGAGCATCGCTAGTCTGTGCATGCTACTCATTTCAGATTTCGCACAGCTGGCTCTCAAGTTTTCAGTTGTTTTGTGCACTTGCTGAATGGGCATGCTTCAGCTCTTTTGTGGAAAAAATGCTGTTTCTAACAGGCATTCAATGGTTTAGGTACTCTTTGTGCACATTTGTGTTTGCACAGACGATGCGTGAGGCGTGAAGTATGGCTGGTCTGAGCATGCTACTCATTCTAGATTTCGCACAGCTGGCTCTCAAATTTTCAGTTGTTTTGTGCACTTGCTGAATGGGCATGCTGCAGCTCTTTTGTGGAAATAATGCTGTTTCTAACACGCATTCAGTGGTGTAGGTACTCTTTGTGCACATCTGTGTTTGCACAGACGATGCGTGAGGCGTGGGGCATCGCTAGTCTTTGCATGCTACTCATTTCAGATTTCGCACAGCTGGCTCTCAAGTTTTCAGTTGTTTTGTGCACTTGCTGAATGGGCATGCTTCAGCTCTTTTGTGGAAATAATGCTGTTTCTAACAGGCATTCAATGGTTTAGGTACTCTTTGTGCACATCTGTGTTTGCACAGACGATGCGCGAGGCATGGAGCATCGCTAGTCTGTGCATGCTACTAATTTCAGATTTTGCACAGCTGGCTCTCAAGTTTTCAGTTGTTTTGTGCACTTGCTGGATGGGCATGTTTCAGCTCTTTTGTGGAAATAATGCCGTTTCTAACAGGCATTCAATGGTTTAGGTGCTCTTTGTGCATATCTGTGTTTGCACAGACGATGCGGGAGGCGTGAAGCATCGCTTGTCTGTGCATGCTACTCATTCTAGATTTCGCACAGCTGGCTCTCAAGTTTTCAGTTGTTTTGTGCACTTGCTGAATGGGCATGCTGCAGTTCTTTTGTGGAAATAATGCTGTTTCTGACAGGCATTCATTGGTTTAGTTACTCTTTGTGCACATCTGTGTTTCCACAGACGATGCGCGAGGCGTGAAGCATCGCTTGTCTGTGCATGCTACTCATTCTAGATTTCGCACAGCTGGCTCTCAAGTTCTCAGTTCTTTCGTGCACTTGCTGAATGGGCATGCTTCAGCTCTTTTTTGGAACTAATGCTGTTTCTAACAGGCATTCAATGGTTTAGGTACCCTTTGTGCACATCTGTGTTTGCACAGACGATGCGCGAGGCGTGAAGCATCGCTTGTCTGTGCATGCTACGCATTCTAGATTTCGCACAGCTGGCTCTCAAGTTTTCAGTTGTTTCGTGCACTTGCTGAATGGGCATGCTGCAGCTCTTTTGTGGAAATAATGCTGTTTCTAACAGGCTTCAATGGTTTAGGTACTCTTTGTGCACATCTTTGTTTTGCACAGACGATGCGCGAGGCGTGAAGCATCGCTGGTCTGTGCATGCTACTCATTCTAGATTTCGCACAGCTGGCTCTCAAGTTTTCAGTTGTTTCGTGCGCTTGCTGAATGGGCATGCTGCAGCTCTTTTGCGGAAATAATGCTGTTTCTAACAGGCATTCAATGGTTTAGGTACTCTTTGTCACATCTTTGTTTTGCACAGACGATGCGCGAGGCGTGAAGCATCGCTGGTCTGTGCATGCTACTCATTCTAGATTTCGCACAGCTGGCTCTCAAGTTTTCAGTTGTTTCGTGCACTTGCTGAATGGGCATGCTGCAGCTCTTTTGTGGAAATAATGCTGTTTCTAACAGGCATTCAATGGTTTAGGTACTCTTCGTGCACATCTGTGTTTTGCACAGACGATGCGCGAGGCGTGAAGCATCACTGGTCTGTGCATGCTACTCATTCTAGATTTCGCACAGCTGGCTCTCAAGTTTTCAGTTGTTTCGTGCACTTGCTGAATGGGCATGCTGCAGCTCTTTTGTGGAAATAATGCTGTTTCTAACAGGCATTCAATGGTTTAGGTACTCTTCGTGCACATCTGTGTTTTGCACAGACGATGCGCGAGGCGTGAAGCATCGCTGGTCTGTGCATGCTACTCATTCTAGATTTCGCACAGCTGGCTCTCAAGTTTTCAGTTGTTTCGTGCACTTGCTGAATGGGCATGCTGCAGCTCTTTTGTGGAAATAATGCTGTTTCTAACAGGCATTCAATGGTTTAGGTACTCTTTGTGCACATCTTTGTTTGCACAGACGATGCGCGAGGCGTGAAGCATCGCTGGTCTCTGCATGCTACTCATTCTAGATTTCGCACAGCTGGCTCTCAAGTTTTCAGTTGTATAGTGCACTTGCTGAATGGGCATGCTGCAGCTCTTTTGTGGAAATAATGCTGTTTCTAACAGGCATTCAATGGTTTAGGTACTCTTTGTGCACATGTTTGTTTGCACAGACGATGCGCGAGGCGTGAAGCATCGCTGGTCTGTGCATGCTACTCATTCTAGATTTCGCACAGCTGGCTCTCAAGTTTTCAGTTGTTTCGTGCATTTGCTGAATGGGCATGCTGCAGCTCTTTTGTGGAAATAATGCTGTTTCTAACAGGCATTCAATGGTTTAGGTACTCTTCGTGCACATCTGTGTTTTGCACAGACGATGCGCGAGGCGTGAAGCATCGCTGGTCTGTGCATGCTACTCATTCTAGATTTCGCACAGCTGGCTCTCAAGTTTTCAGTTGTTTCGTGCACTTGCTGAATGGGCACTGGTGCTCAAAATGGCAAATGTCTTTGAACATTTCAAAATGCAAGCTTATCTCGTTCACTCGTAAGCGTTCCCCTCTACCGTCCTGCTACTCAATAAATAATGTTCCCCTGCAAAAGGTTTCTGAATATAAGTATCTCGGCGTATATTTCACCTCTAACCTTACGTGGACGAGACAAGTTGAGCATATTACATCGAAAGCCTGCAGAATGTTTAATTTTTTAAAGCGTAATTTCAGCAAAGCGCAGTCAAATGTCAAGCAGCTCCTGTATTTCACTTACATAAGGCCAATTCTTGAATATGCATGCCCTGTATGGGATCCCCAGTTTATTTACTTATCAGACATGCTCGAACGCGTCCAAAATAATGCTGCCAGATTTGTGTCTAATAATTATAATTTTTCATCTAGTGTCACGTCTATTAAACATCATCTTGGTTGGGAATCTTTAGCTCACCGCAGAAAACATTTCAGACTGCAGATCATGTATCGCATTTATTTTGGAAAGTTCAGCATTGACAAAGACCGGTACCTGCTTCAACCTCACTTTTTTTCTAGACGACTTGACCATCAGTGGAAGATCCGCGAAATAAAATGCCGGACAGATGTGTACAAAACCTCGTTTTTTCCACTGACGATCAATGAGTGGAACCGGCTGCCAGCTGGCATCACTGAGTGCTGCACTGAAAATTTATTTCGGGCTTTTTTATCGGATGTGTGACGTGGCGCCCAGTTCTCTTGCGTGTGTTTCCTTCATTACTTTGTTTTTTGAGTGTTTTCATCACTTTGTTCGTCGCGCAGTTGCCCCCTTTAGATGCATGTTTTTCTTTCCGCATTATCACTTGTGTCCTGTTATTTTCTTATTTTCTTCATTTTTATGTATTTTATCACTGGCGTTCCCAGCAAGATTACGTGTCATCTCTCCCCCTGCAATAATGCCTTCGGGCGCTGCAGGAACTTGTAATAAATAAACTAAACTCTTTTGTGGAAATAATGCTGTTTCTAACAGGCATTCAATGGTTTAGGTACTCTCTGTGCACATCTTTGTTTGCACAGACGATGCGCGAGGCGTGAAGCATCGCTGGTCTCTGCATGCTACTCATTCTAGATTTCGCACAGCTGGCTCTCAAGTTTTCAGTTGTATAGTGCACTTGCTGAATGGGCATGCTGCAGTTATTTTGTGGAAATAATGCTGTTTCTAACAGGCATTCAATGGTTTAGGTACTCTTTGTGCACATGTTTGTTTGCACAGACGATGCGCGAGGCGTGAAGCATCGCTGGTCTGTGCATGCTACTCATTCTAGATTTCGCACAGCTGGCTCTCAAGTTTTCAGTTGTTTCGTGCATTTGCTGAATGGGCATGCTGCAGCTCTTTTGTGGAAATAATGCTGTTTCTAACAGGCATTCAATGGTTTAGGTACTCTTTGTGCACATCTTTGTTTGCACAGACGCTGCGCGAGGCGTGAAGCATCGCTGGTCTGTGCATGCTACTCATCCTAGATTTCGCACAGCTGGCTCTCAAGTTTTCAGTTGTATAGTGCACTTGCTGAATGGGCATGCTGCAGTTATTTTGTGGAAATAATGCTGTTTCTAACAGGCATTCAATGGTTTAGGTACTCTTTGTGCACATCTTTGTTTGCACAGACGATGCGCGAGGCGTCAAGCATCGCTGGTCTGTGCATGCTACTCATTCTAGATTTCGCACAGCTGGCTCTCAAGTTTTCAGTTGTTTCGTGCACTTGCTGAATGGGCATGCTGCAGCTCTTTTGTGGAAATAATGCTGTTTCTAACAGGCATTCAATGGTTTAGGTACTCTTCGTGCACATCTGTGTTTTGCACAGACGATGCGCGAGGCGTGAAGCATCGCTGGTCTGTGCATGCTACTCATTCTAGATTTCGCACAGCTGACTCTCAAGTTTTCAGTTGTATAGTGCACTTGCTGAATGGGCATGCTGCAGTTATTTAGTGGAAACAATGCTGTTTCTAACATTCATTCAATGGTTTAGGTACTCTTTGTGCACATCTTTGTTTGCACAGACGATGCGCGAGGCGTGAAGCATCGCTGGTCTGTGCATGCTACTCATTCTAGATTTCGCACAGCTGGCTCTCAAGTTTTCAGTTGTTTCGTGCACTTGCTGAATGGGCATGCTGCAGCTCTTTTGTGGAAATAATGCTTTTTCTAACAGGCATTCAATGGTTTAGGTACTCTTTGTGCACATCTTTGCACAGACGATGCGCGAGGCGTGAAGCATCGCTGGTCTGTGCATGCTACTCATTCTAGATTTCGCACAGCTGGCTCTCAAGTTTTCAGTTGTTTCGTGCACTTGCTGAATGGGCATGCTGCAGCTCTTTTGTGGAAATAATGCTGTTTCTAACAGGCATTCAATGGTTTAGGTACTCTTTGTGCACATCTTTGTTTGCACAGACGATGCGCGAGGCGTGAAGCATCGCTGGTCTGTGCATGCTACTCATTCTAGATTTCGCACAGCTGGCTCTCAAGTTTTCAGTTGTTTCGTGCGCTTGCTGAATGGGCATGCTGCAGCTCTTTTGTGGAAATAATGCTGTTTCTAACAGGCATTCAATGGTTTAGGTACTCTTTGTGCACATCTTTGTTTTGCACAGACGATGCGCGAGGCGTGAAGCATCGCTGGTCTGTGCATGCTACTCATTCTAGATTTCGCACAGCTGGCTCTCAAGTTTTCAGTTGTTTCGTGCACTTGCTGAATGGGCATGCTGCAGCTCTTTTGTGGAAATAATGCTTCTTCTAACAGGCATTCAATGGTTTAGGTACTCTCTGTGCACATCTTTGTTTGCACAGACGATGCGCGAGGCGTGAAGCATCGCTGGTCTGTGCATGCTACTCATTCTAGATTTCGCACAGCTGGCTCTCAAGTTTTCAGTTGTTTCGTGCACTTGCTGAATGGGCATGCTGCAGCTCTTATGTGGAAATAATGCTGTTTCTAACAGGCATTCAATGGTTTAGGTACTCTTCGTGCACATCTGTGTTTTGCACAGACGATGCGCGAGGCGTGAAGCATCACTGGTCTGTGCATGCTACTCATTCTAGATTTCGCACAGCTGGCTCTCAAGTTTTCAGTTGTTTCGTGCACTTGCTGAATGGGCATGCTGCAGCTCTTTTGTGGAAATAATGCTGTTTCTAACAGGCATTCAATGGTTTAGGTACTCTACGTGCACATCTGTGTTTTGCACAGACGATGCGCGAGGCGTGAAGCATCGCTGGTCTGTGCATGCTACTCATTCTAGATTTCGCACAGCTGGCTCTCAAGTTTTCAGTTGTATAGTGCACTTGCTGAATGGGCATGCTGCAGTTATTTTGTGGAAATAATGCTGTTTCTAACATTCATTCAATGGTTTAGGTACTCTTCGTGCACATCTTTGTTTGCACAGATGATGCGCGAGGCGTGAAGCATCGCTTGTCTGTGCATGCTACTCATTCTAGATTTCTCACAGCTGGCTCTCAAGTTTTCAGTTGTTTCGTGCACTCTCTGAATGGGCATGCTGCAGCTCGTTTGTGGAAATAATGCTGTTTCTAACAGGCATTCAATGGTTTAGGTACTCTTCGTGCACATCTGTGTTTTGCACAGACGATGCGCGAGGCGTGAAGCATCGCTGGTCTGTGCATGCTACTGATTCTAGATTTCGCACAGCTGGCTCTCAAGTTTTCAGTTGTTTCGTGCACTTGCTGAATGGGCATGCTGCAGCTCTTATGTGGAAATAATGCTGTTTCTAACAGGCATTCAATGGTTTAGGCACTCTTCGTGCACATCTGTGTTTTGCACAGACGATGCGCGAGGCGTGAAGCATCGCTGGTCTGTGCATGCTACTCATTCTAGATTTCGCACAGCTGGCTCTCAAGTTTTCAGTTGTTTCGTGCACTTGCTGAATGGGCATGCTGCAGCTCTTTTGTGGAAATAATGCTGTTTCTAACAGGCATTCAATGGTTTAGGTACTCTCCGTGCACATCTTTGTTTGCACAGACGATGCGCGAGGCGTGAAGCATCGCTGGTCTCTGCATGCTACTCATTCTAGATTTCGCACAGCTGGCTCTCAAGTTTTCAGTTGTTTCGTGCACTTGCTGAATGGGCATGCTGCAGCTCTTATGAGGAAATAATGCTGTTTCTAACAGGCATTCAATGGTTTAGGTACTCTTCGTGCACATCTGTGTTTTGCACAGACGATGCGCGAGGCGTGAAGCATCCCTGGTCTGTGCATGCTACTCATTCTAGATTTCGCACAGCTGGCTCTCAAGTTTTCAGTTGTATAGTGCACTTGCTGAATGGGCATGCTGCAGTTATTTTGTGGAAATAATGCTGTTTCTAACATTCATTCAATGGTTTAGGTACTCTTCGTGCACATCTTTGTTTGCACAGACAATGCGCGAGGCGTGAAGCATCGCTGGTCTGTGCATGCTACTCATTCTAGATTTCGCACAGCTGGCTCTCAAGTTTTCAGTTGTTTCGTGCACTTGCTGAATGGGCATGCTGCAGCCCTTTTGTGGAAATAATGCTGTTTCTAACAGGCATTCAATGGTTTAGGTACTCTTCGTGCACATCTGTGTTTTGCACAGACGATGCGCGAAGCGTGAAGCATCGCTGGTCTGTGCATGCTACTCATTCTAGATTTCGTACAGCTGGCTCTCAAGTTTTCAGTTGTTTCGTGCACTTGGTGAATGGGCATGCTGCAGCTCTTTCGTGGAAATAATGCTGTTTCTAACAGGCATTCAATGGTTTAGGTACTCTTTGTGCACATCTTTGTTTGCACAGACGATGCGCGAGGCGTGAAGCATCGGTGGTCTGTGCATGCTACTCATTCTAGATTTCGCACAGCTGGCTCTCAAGTTTTCAGTTGTATAGTGCACTTGCTGAATGGGCATGCTGCAGTTATTTTGTGGAAATAATGCTGTTTCTAACAGGCATTCAATGGTTTAGGTACTCTTCGTGCACATCTGTGTTTTGCACAGACGATGCGCGAGGCGTGAAGCATCGCTGGTCTGTGCATGCTACTAATTCTAGATTTCGCACAGCTGACTCTCAAGTTTTCAGTTGTATAGTGCACTTGCTGAATGGGCATGCTGCAGTTATTTTGTGGAAATAATGCTGTTTCTAACATTCATTCAATGGTTTAGGTACTCTTTGTGCACATCTTTGTTTGCACAGACGATGCGCGAGGCGTGAAGCATCGCTGGTCTGTGCATGCTACTCATTCTAGATTTCGCACAGCTGGCTGTCAAGTTTTCAGTTGTTTCGTGCACTTACTGAATGGGCATGCTGCAGCTCGTTTGTGGAAATAATGCTGTTTCTAACAGGCATTCAATGGTTTAGGTACTCTTTGTGCACATCTTTGTTTGCACAGACGATGCGCGAGGTGTGAAGCATCGCTGGTCTGTGCATGCTACTAATTCTAGATTTCGCACAGCTGGCTCTCATGTTTTCAGTTGTTTCGTGCGCTTGCTGAATGGGCATGCTGCAGCTCTTTTGTGGAAATAATGCTGTTTCTAACAGGCATTCAATGGTTTAGGTACTCTTTGTGCACATCTTTGTTTTGCACAGACGATGCGCGAGGCGTGAAGCATCGCTGGTCTGTGCATGCTACTCATTTAGATTTCGCACAGCTGGCTCTCAAGTTTTCAGTTGTTTCGTGCACTTGCTGAATGGGCATGCTGCAGCTCTTTTGTGGAAATAATGCTTCTTCTAACAGGCATTCAATGGTTTAGGTACTCTTTGTGCACATCTTTGTTTGCACAGACGATGCGCGAGGCGTGAAGCATCGCTGGTCTGTGCATGCTACTCATTCTAGATTTCGCACAGCTGGCTCTCAAGTTTTCAGTTGTTTCGTGCACTTGCTGAATGGGCATTCTGCAGCTCGTATGTGGAAATAATGCTGTTTCTAACAGGCATTCAATGGTTTAGGTACTCTTCGTGCACATCTGTGTTTTGCACAGACGATGCGCGAGGCGTGAAGCATCACTGGTCTGTGCATGCTACTCATTCTAGATTTCGCACAGCTGGCTCTCAAGTTTTCAGTTGTTTCGTGCACTTGCTGAATGGGCATGCTGCAGCTCTTTTGTGGAAATAATGCTGTTTCTAACAGGCATTCAATGGTTTAGGTACTCTTCGTGCACATCTGTGTTTTGCACAGACGATGCGCGAGGCGTGAAGCATCGCTGGTCTGTGCATGCTACTCATTCTAGATTTCGCACAGCTGGCTCTCAAGTTTTCAATTGTATAGTGCACTTGCTGAATGGGCATGCTGCAGTTATTTTGTGGAAATAATGCTGTTTCTAACATTCATTCAATGGTTTAGGTACTCTTCGTGCACATCTTTGTTTGCACAGACGATGCGCGAGGCGTGAAGCATCGCTGGTCTGTGCATGCTACTCATTCTAGATTTCTCACAGCTGGCTCTCAAGTTTTCAGTTGTTTCGTGCACTCTCTGAATGGGCATGCTGCAACTCTTTTGTGGAAATAATGCTGTTTCTAACAGGCATTCAATGGTTTAGGTACTCTTCGTGCACATCTGTGTTTTGCACAGACGATGCGCGAGGCGTGAAGCATCGCTGGTCTGTGCATGCTACTGATTCTAGATTTCGCACAGCTGGCTCTCAAGTTTTCAGTTGTTTCGTGCACTTGCTGAATGGGCATGCTGCAGCTCTTATGTGGAAATAATGCTGTTTCTAACAGGCATTCAATGGTTTAGGCACTCTTCGTGCACATCTGTGTTTTGCACAGACGATGCGCGAGGCGTGAAGCATCGCTGGTCTGTGCATGCTACTCATTCTAGATTTCGCACAGCTGGCTCTCAAGTTTTCAGTTGTTTCGTGCACTTGCTGAATGGGCATGCTGCAGCTCTTTCGTGGAAATAATGCTGTTTCTAACAGGCATTCAATGGTTTAGGTACTCTTTGTTCACATCTTTGTTTTGCACAGACGATGCGCGAGGCGTGAAGCATCGCTGGTCTGTGCATGCTACTCATTCTAGATTTCGCACAGCTGGCTCTCAAGTTTTCAGTTGTTTCGTGCACTTGCTGAATGGGCATGCTGCAGCTCTTTTGCGGAAATAATGCTGTTTCTAACAGGCATTCAATGGTTTAGGTACTCTTTGTCACATCTTTGTTTTGCACAGACGATGCGCGAGGCGTGAAGCATCGCTGGTCTGTGCATGCTACTCATTCTAGATTTCGCACAGCTGGCTCTCAAGTTTTCAGTTGTTTCGTGCACTTGCTGAATGGGCATGCTGCAGCTCTTTTGTGGAAATAATGCTGTTTCTAACAGGCATTCAATGGTTTAGGTACTCTTCGTGCACATCTGTGTTTTGCACAGACGATGCGCGAGGCGTGAAGCATCGCTGGTCTGTGCATGCTACTCATTCTAGATTTCGCACAGCTGGCTCTCAAGTTTTCAGTTGTTTCGTGCACTTGCTGAATGGGCATGCTGCAGCTCTTTTGTGGAAATAATGCTGTTTCTAACAGGCATTCAATGGTTTAGGTACTCTTTGTGCACATCTTTGTTTGCACAGACGATGCGCGAGGCGTGAAGCATCGCTGGTCTGTGCATGCTACTCATTCTAGATTTCGTACAGCTGGCTCTCAAGTTTTCAGTTGTTTCGTGCACTTGGTGAATGGGCATGCTGCAGCTCTTTCGTGGAAATAATGCTGTTTCTAACAGGCATTCAATGGTTTAGGTACTCTTTGTGCACATCTTTGTTTGCACAGACGATGCGCGAGGCGTGAAGCATCGGTGGTCTGTGCATGCTACTCATTCTAGATTTCGCACAGCTGGCTCTCAAGTTTTCAGTTGTATAGTGCACTTGCTGAATGGGCATGCTGCAGTTATTTTGTGGAAATAATGCTGTTTCTAACAGGCATTCAATGGTTTAGGTACTCTTCGTGCACATCTGTGTTTTGCACAGACGATGCGCGAGGCGTGAAGCATCGCTGGTCTGTGCATGCTACTAATTCTAGATTTCGCACAGCTGACTCTCAAGTTTTCAGTTGTATAGTGCACTTGCTGAATGGGCATGCTGCAGTTATTTTGTGGAAATAATGCTGTTTCTAACATTCATTCAATGGTTTAGGTACTCTTTGTGCACATCTTTGTTTGCACAGACGATGCGCGAGGCGTGAAGCATCGCTGGTCTGTGCATGCTACTCATTCTAGATTTCGCACAGCTGGCTGTCAAGTTTTCAGTTGTTTCGTGCACTTACTGAATGGGCATGCTGCAGCTCGTTTGTGGAAATAATGCTGTTTCTAACAGGCATTCAATGGTTTAGGTACTCTTTGTGCACATCTTTGTTTGCACAGACGATGCGCGAGGTGTGAAGCATCGCTGGTCTGTGCATGCTACTAATTCTAGATTTCGCACAGCTGGCTCTCATGTTTTCAGTTGTTTCGTGCGCTTGCTGAATGGGCATGCTGCAGCTCTTTTGTGGAAATAATGCTGTTTCTAACAGGCATTCAATGGTTTAGGTACTCTTTGTGCACATCTTTGTTTTGCACAGACGATGCGCGAGGCGTGAAGCATCGCTGGTCTGTGCATGCTACTCATTTAGATTTCGCACAGCTGGCTCTCAAGTTTTCAGTTGTTTCGTGCACTTGCTGAATGGGCATGCTGCAGCTCTTTTGTGGAAATAATGCTTCTTCTAACAGGCATTCAATGGTTTAGGTACTCTTTGTGCACATCTTTGTTTGCACAGACGATGCGCGAGGCGTGAAGCATCGCTGGTCTGTGCATGCTACTCATTCTAGATTTCGCACAGCTGGCTCTCAAGTTTTCAGTTGTTTCGTGCACTTGCTGAATGGGCATTCTGCAGCTCGTATGTGGAAATAATGCTGTTTCTAACAGGCATTCAATGGTTTAGGTACTCTTCGTGCACATCTGTGTTTTGCACAGACGATGCGCGAGGCGTGAAGCATCACTGGTCTGTGCATGCTACTCATTCTAGATTTCGCACAGCTGGCTCTCAAGTTTTCAGTTGTTTCGTGCACTTGCTGAATGGGCATGCTGCAGCTCTTTTGTGGAAATAATGCTGTTTCTAACAGGCATTCAATGGTTTAGGTACTCTTCGTGCACATCTGTGTTTTGCACAGACGATGCGCGAGGCGTGAAGCATCGCTGGTCTGTGCATGCTACTCATTCTAGATTTCGCACAGCTGGCTCTCAAGTTTTCAATTGTATAGTGCACTTGCTGAATGGGCATGCTGCAGTTATTTTGTGGAAATAATGCTGTTTCTAACATTCATTCAATGGTTTAGGTACTCTTCGTGCACATCTTTGTTTGCACAGACGATGCGCGAGGCGTGAAGCATCGCTGGTCTGTGCATGCTACTCATTCTAGATTTCTCACAGCTGGCTCTCAAGTTTTCAGTTGTTTCGTGCACTCTCTGAATGGGCATGCTGCAACTCTTTTGTGGAAATAATGCTGTTTCTAACAGGCATTCAATGGTTTAGGTACTCTTCGTGCACATCTGTGTTTTGCACAGACGATGCGCGAGGCGTGAAGCATCGCTGGTCTGTGCATGCTACTGATTCTAGATTTCGCACAGCTGGCTCTCAAGTTTTCAGTTGTTTCGTGCACTTGCTGAATGGGCATGCTGCAGCTCTTATGTGGAAATAATGCTGTTTCTAACAGGCATTCAATGGTTTAGGCACTCTTCGTGCACATCTGTGTTTTGCACAGACGATGCGCGAGGCGTGAAGCATCGCTGGTCTGTGCATGCTACTCATTCTAGATTTCGCACAGCTGGCTCTCAAGTTTTCAGTTGTTTCGTGCACTTGCTGAATGGGCATGCTGCAGCTCTTTCGTGGAAATAATGCTGTTTCTAACAGGCATTCAATGGTTTAGGTACTCTTTGTTCACATCTTTGTTTTGCACAGACGATGCGCGAGGCGTGAAGCATCGCTGGTCTGTGCATGCTACTCATTCTAGATTTCGCACAGCTGGCTCTCAAGTTTTCAGTTGTTTCGTGCACTTGCTGAATGGGCATGCTGCAGCTCTTTTGCGGAAATAATGCTGTTTCTAACAGGCATTCAATGGTTTAGGTACTCTTTGTCACATCTTTGTTTTGCACAGACGATGCGCGAGGCGTGAAGCATCGCTGGTCTGTGCATGCTACTCATTCTAGATTTCGCACAGCTGGCTCTCAAGTTTTCAGTTGTTTCGTGCACTTGCTGAATGGGCATGCTGCAGCTCTTTTGTGGAAATAATGCTGTTTCTAACAGGCATTCAATGGTTTAGGTACTCTTCGTGCACATCTGTGTTTTGCACAGACGATGCGCGAGGCGTGAAGCATCGCTGGTCTGTGCATGCTACTCATTCTAGATTTCGCACAGCTGGCTCTCAAGTTTTCAGTTGTTTCGTGCACTTGCTGAATGGGCATGCTGCAGCTCTTTTGTGGAAATAATGCTGTTTCTAACAGGCATTCAATGGTTTAGGTACTCTTTGTGCACATCTTTGTTTGCACAGACGATGCGCGAGGCGTGAAGCATCGCTGGTCTCTGCATGCTACTCATTCTAGATTTCGCACAGCTGGCTCTCAAGTTTTCAGTTGTATAGTGCACTTGCTGAATGGGCATGCTGCAGCTATTTTGTGGAAATAATGCTGTTCCTAACAGGCATTCAATGGTTTAGGTACTCTTTGTGCACATGTTTGTTTGCACAGACGATGCGCGAGGCGTGAAGCATCGCTGGTCTGTGCATGCTACTCATTCTAGATTTCGCACAGCTGGCTCTCAAGTTTTCAGTTGTTTCGTGCACTTGCTGAATGGGCATGCTGCAGCTCTTTTGTGGAAATAATGCTGTTTCTAACAGGCATTCAATGGTTTAGGTACTCTCCGTGCACATCTTTGTTTGCACAGACGATGCGCGAGGCGTGAAGCATCGCTGGTCTGTGCATGCTACTCATTCTAGATTTCGCACAGCTGGCTCTCAAGTTTTCAGTTGTTTCGTGCACTTGCTGAATGGGCATGCTGCAGCTCTTTTGTGGAAATAATGCTGTTTCTAACAGGCATTCAATGGTTTAGGTACTCTTCGTGCACATCTGAGTTTTGCACAGACGATGTGCGAGGTGTGAAGCATCGCTGGTCTGTGCATGCTACTAATTCTAGATTTCGCACAGCTGACTCTCAAGTTTTCAGTTGTATAGTGCACTTGCTGAATGGGCATGCTGCAGTTATTTTGTGGAAATAATGCTGTTTCTAACATTCATTCAATGGTTTAGGTACTCTTTGTGCACATCTTTGTTTGCACAGACGATGCGCGAGGCGTGAAGCATCGCTGGTCTGTGCATGCTACTCATTCTAGATTTCGCACAGCTGGCTCTCAAGTTTTCAGTTGTTTCGTGCACTTACTGAATGGGCATGCTGCAGCTCGCTTGTGGAAATAATGCTGTTTCTAACAGGCATTCAATGGTTTAGGTACTCTTTGTGCACATCTTTGTTTGCACAGACGATGCGCGAGGCGTGAAGCATCGCTGGTGTGTGCATGCTACTCATTCTAGATTTCGCACAGCTGGCTCTCAAGTTTTCAGTTGTTTCGTGCACTTGCTGAATGGGCATGCTGCAGCTCTTTTGCGGAAATAATGCTGTTTCTAACAGGCATTCAATGGTTTAGGTACTCTTTGTCACATCTTTGTTTTGCACAGACGATGCGCGAGGCGTGAAGCATCGCTGGTCTGTGCATGCTACTCATTCTAGATTTCGCACAGCTGGCTCTCAAGTTTTCAGTTGTTTCGTGCACTTGCTGAATGGGCATGCTGCAGCTCTTTTGTGGAAATAATGCTGTTTCTAACAGGCATTCAATGGTTTAGGTAATCTTCGTGCACATCTGTGTTTTGCACAGACGATGCGCGAGGCGTGAAGCATCGCTGGTCTGTGCATGCTACTCATTCTAGATTTCGCACAGCTGGCTCTCAAGTTTTCAGTTGTTTCGTGCACTTGCTGAATGGGCATGCTGCAGCTCTTTTGTGGAAATAATGCTGTTTCTAACAGGCATTCAATGGTTTAGGTACTCTTCGTGCACATCTGTGTTTTGCACAGACGATGCGCGAGGCGTGAAGCATCACTGGTCTGTGCATGCTACTCATTCTAGATTTCGCACAGCTGGCTCTCAAGTTTTCAGTTGTTTCGTGCACTTGCTGAATGGGCATGCTGCAGCTCTTTTGTGGAAATAATGCTGTTTCTAACAGGCATTCAATGGTTTAGGTACTCTTCGTGCACATCTGTGTTTTGCACAGACGAAGCGCGAGGCGTGAAGCATCGCTGGTCTGTGCATGCTACTCATTCTAGATTTCGCACAGCTGGCTCTCAAATTTTCAGTTGTTTCGTGCACTTGCTGAATGGGCATGCTGCAGCTCTTTTGTGGAAATAATGCTGTTTCTAACAGGCATTCAATGGTTTAGGTACTCTTTGTGCACATCTTTGTTTGCACAGACGATGCGCGAGGCGTGAAGCATCGCTGGTCTCTGCATGCTACTCATTCTAGATTTCGCACAGCTGGCTCTCAAGTTTTCAGTTGTATAGTGCACTTGCTGAATGGGCATGCTGCAGTTATTTTGTGGAAATAATGCTGTTCCTAACAGGCATTCAATGGTTTAGGTACTCTTTGTGCACATGTTTGTTTGCACAGACGATGCGCGAGGCGTGAAGCATCGCTGGTCTGTGCATGCTACTCATTCTAGATTTCGCACAGCTGGCTCTCAAGTTTTCAGTTGTTTCGTGCACTTGCTGAATGGGCATGCTGCAGCTCTTTTGTGGAAATAATGCTGTTTCTAACAGGCATTCAATGGTTTAGGTACTCTCCGTGCACATCTTTGTTTGCACAGACGATGCGCGAGGCGTGAAGCATCGCTGGTCTCTGCATGCTACTCATTCTAGATTTCGCACAGCTGGCTCTCAAGTTTTCAGTTGTTTCGTGCACTTGCTGAATGGGCATGCTGCAGCTCTTATGAGGAAATAATGCTGTTTCTAACAGGCATTCAATGGTTTAGGTACTCTTCGTGCACATCTGTGTTTTGCACAGACGATGCGCGAGGCGTGAAGCATCCCTGGTCTGTGCATGCTACTCATTCTAGATTTCGCACAGCTGGCTCTCAAGTTTTCAGTTGTATAGTGCACTTGCTGAATGGGCATGCTGCAGTTATTTTGTGGAAATAATGCTGTTTCTAACATTCATTCAATGGTTTAGGTACTCTTCGTGCACATCTTTGTTTGCACAGACAATGCGCGAGGCGTGAAGCATCGCTGGTCTGTGCATGCTACTCATTCTAGATTTCGCACAGCTGGCTCTCAAGTTTTCAGTTGTTTCGTGCACTTGCTGAATGGGCATGCTGCAGCTCTTTTGTGGAAATAATGCTGTTTCTAACAGGCATTCAATGGTTTAGGTACTCTTCGTGCACATCTGTGTTTTGCACAGACGATGCGCGAGGCATGAAGCATCGCTGGTCTGTGCATGCTACTCATTCTAGATTTCGTACAGCTGGCTCTCAAGTTTTCAGTTGTTTCGTGCACTTGGTGAATGGGCATGCTGCAGCTCTTTTGTGGAAATAATGCTGTTTCTAACAGGCATTCAATGGTTTAGGTACTCTTTGTGCACATCTTTGTTTGCACAGACGATGCGCGAGGCGTGAAGCATCGCTGGTCTGTGCATGCTACTCATTCTAGATTTCGCACAGCTGGCTCTCAAGTTTTCAGTTGTATAGTGCACTTGCTGAATGGGCATGCTGCAGTTATTTTGTGGAAATAATGCTGTTTCTAACAGGCATTCAATGGTTTAGGTACTCTTTGTGCACATCTTTGTTTGCACAGACGATGCGCGAGGCGTGAAGCATCGCTGGTCTGTGCATGCTACTATTTCTTGATGTCGCACAGCTGGCTCTCAAGTTTTCAGTTGTTTCGTGCACTTGCTGAATGGGCATGCTGCAGCTCTTTTGTGGAAATAATGCTGTTTCTAACAGGCATTCAATGGTTTAGGTACTCTTCGTGCACATCTGTGTTTTGCACAGACGATGCGCGAGGCGTGAAGCATCGCTGGTCTGTGCATGCTACTCATTCTAGATTTCGCACAGCTGACTCTCAAGTTTTCAGTTGTATAGTGCACTTGCTGAATGGGCATGCTGCAGTTATTTAGTGGAAACAATGCTGTTTCTAACATTCATTCAATGGTTTAGGTACTCTTTGTGCACATCTTTGTTTGCACAGACGATGCGCGAGGCGTGAAGCATCGCTGGTCTGTGCATGCTACTCATTCTAGATTTCGCACAGCTGGCTCTCAAGTTTTCAGTTGTTTCGTGCACTTGCTGAATGGGCATGCTGCAGCTCTTTTGTGGAAATAATGCTTTTTCTAACAGGCATTCAATGGTTTAGGTACTCTTTGTGCACATCTTTGCACAGACGATGCGCGAGGCGTGAAGCATCGCTGGTCTGTGCATGCTACTCATTCTAGATTTCGCACAGCTGGCTCTCAAGTTTTCAGTTGTTTCGTGCACTTGCTGAATGGGCATGCTGCAGCTCTTTTGTGGAAATAATGCTGTTTCTAACAGGCATTCAATGGTTTAGGTACTCTTTGTGCACATCTTTGTTTGCACAGACGATGCGCGAGGCGTGAAGCATCGCTGGTCTGTGCATGCTACTCATTCTAGATTTCGCACAGCTGGCTCTCAAGTTTTCAGTTGTTTCGTGCGCTTGCTGAATGGGCATGCTGCAGCTCTTTTGTGGAAATAATGCTGTTTCTAACAGGCATTCAATGGTTTAGGTACTCTTTGTGCACATCTTTGTTTTGCACAGACGATGCGCGAGGCGTGAAGCATCGCTGGTCTGTGCATGCTACTCATTCTAGATTTCGCACAGCTGGCTCTCAAGTTTTCAGTTGTTTCGTGCACTTGCTGAATGGGCATGCTGCAGCTCTTTTGTGGAAATAATGCTTCTTCTAACAGGCATTCAATGGTTTAGGTACTCTCTGTGCACATCTTTGTTTGCACAGACGATGCGCGAGGCGTGAAGCATCGCTGGTCTGTGCATGCTACTCATTCTAGATTTCGCACAGCTGGCTCTCAAGTTTTCAGTTGTTTCGTGCACTTGCTGAATGGGCATGCTGCAGCTCTTATGTGGAAATAATGCTGTTTCTAACAGGCATTCAATGGTTTAGGTACTCTTCGTGCACATCTGTGTTTTGCACAGACGATGCGCGAGGCGTGAAGCATCACTGGTCTGTGCATGCTACTCATTCTAGATTTCGCACAGCTGGCTCTCAAGTTTTCAGTTGTTTCGTGCACTTGCTGAATGGGCATGCTGCAGCTCTTTTGTGGAAATAATGCTGTTTCTAACAGGCATTCAATGGTTTAGGTACTCTACGTGCACATCTGTGTTTTGCACAGACGATGCGCGAGGCGTGAAGCATCGCTGGTCTGTGCATGCTACTCATTCTAGATTTCGCACAGCTGGCTCTCAAGTTTTCAGTTGTATAGTGCACTTGCTGAATGGGCATGCTGCAGTTATTTTGTGGAAATAATGCTGTTTCTAACATTCATTCAATGGTTTAGGTACTCTTCGTGCACATCTTTGTTTGCACAGATGATGCGCGAGGCGTGAAGCATCGCTTGTCTGTGCATGCTACTCATTCTAGATTTCTCACAGCTGGCTCTCAAGTTTTCAGTTGTTTCGTGCACTCTCTGAATGGGCATGCTGCAGCTCGTTTGTGGAAATAATGCTGTTTCTAACAGGCATTCAATGGTTTAGGTACTCTTCGTGCACATCTGTGTTTTGCACAGACGATGCGCGAGGCGTGAAGCATCGCTGGTCTGTGCATGCTACTGATTCTAGATTTCGCACAGCTGGCTCTCAAGTTTTCAGTTGTTTCGTGCACTTGCTGAATGGGCATGCTGCAGCTCTTATGTGGAAATAATGCTGTTTCTAACAGGCATTCAATGGTTTAGGCACTCTTCGTGCACATCTGTGTTTTGCACAGACGATGCGCGAGGCGTGAAGCATCGCTGGTCTGTGCATGCTACTCATTCTAGATTTCGCACAGCTGGCTCTCAAGTTTTCAGTTGTTTCGTGCACTTGCTGAATGGGCATGCTGCAGCTCTTTTGTGGAAATAATGCTGTTTCTAACAGGCATTCAATGGTTTAGGTACTCTCCGTGCACATCTTTGTTTGCACAGACGATGCGCGAGGCGTGAAGCATCGCTGGTCTCTGCATGCTACTCATTCTAGATTTCGCACAGCTGGCTCTCAAGTTTTCAGTTGTTTCGTGCACTTGCTGAATGGGCATGCTGCAGCTCTTATGAGGAAATAATGCTGTTTCTAACAGGCATTCAATGGTTTAGGTACTCTTCGTGCACATCTGTGTTTTGCACAGACGATGCGCGAGGCGTGAAGCATCCCTGGTCTGTGCATGCTACTCATTCTAGATTTCGCACAGCTGGCTCTCAAGTTTTCAGTTGTATAGTGCACTTGCTGAATGGGCATGCTGCAGTTATTTTGTGGAAATAATGCTGTTTCTAACATTCATTCAATGGTTTAGGTACTCTTCGTGCACATCTTTGTTTGCACAGACAATGCGCGAGGCGTGAAGCATCGCTGGTCTGTGCATGCTACTCATTCTAGATTTCGCACAGCTGGCTCTCAAGTTTTCAGTTGTTTCGTGCACTTGCTGAATGGGCATGCTGCAGCCCTTTTGTGGAAATAATGCTGTTTCTAACAGGCATTCAATGGTTTAGGTACTCTTCGTGCACATCTGTGTTTTGCACAGACGATGCGCGAAGCGTGAAGCATCGCTGGTCTGTGCATGCTACTCATTCTAGATTTCGTACAGCTGGCTCTCAAGTTTTCAGTTGTTTCGTGCACTTGGTGAATGGGCATGCTGCAGCTCTTTCGTGGAAATAATGCTGTTTCTAACAGGCATTCAATGGTTTAGGTACTCTTTGTGCACATCTTTGTTTGCACAGACGATGCGCGAGGCGTGAAGCATCGGTGGTCTGTGCATGCTACTCATTCTAGATTTCGCACAGCTGGCTCTCAAGTTTTCAGTTGTATAGTGCACTTGCTGAATGGGCATGCTGCAGTTATTTTGTGGAAATAATGCTGTTTCTAACAGGCATTCAATGGTTTAGGTACTCTTCGTGCACATCTGTGTTTTGCACAGACGATGCGCGAGGCGTGAAGCATCGCTGGTCTGTGCATGCTACTAATTCTAGATTTCGCACAGCTGACTCTCAAGTTTTCAGTTGTATAGTGCACTTGCTGAATGGGCATGCTGCAGTTATTTTGTGGAAATAATGCTGTTTCTAACATTCATTCAATGGTTTAGGTACTCTTTGTGCACATCTTTGTTTGCACAGACGATGCGCGAGGCGTGAAGCATCGCTGGTCTGTGCATGCTACTCATTCTAGATTTCGCACAGCTGGCTGTCAAGTTTTCAGTTGTTTCGTGCACTTACTGAATGGGCATGCTGCAGCTCGTTTGTGGAAATAATGCTGTTTCTAACAGGCATTCAATGGTTTAGGTACTCTTTGTGCACATCTTTGTTTGCACAGACGATGCGCGAGGTGTGAAGCATCGCTGGTCTGTGCATGCTACTAATTCTAGATTTCGCACAGCTGGCTCTCATGTTTTCAGTTGTTTCGTGCGCTTGCTGAATGGGCATGCTGCAGCTCTTTTGTGGAAATAATGCTGTTTCTAACAGGCATTCAATGGTTTAGGTACTCTTTGTGCACATCTTTGTTTTGCACAGACGATGCGCGAGGCGTGAAGCATCGCTGGTCTGTGCATGCTACTCATTCTAGATTTCGCACAGCTGGCTCTCAAGTTTTCAGTTGTTTCGTGCACTTGCTGAATGGGCATGCTGCAGCTCTTTTGTGGAAATAATGCTTCTTCTAACAGGCATTCAATGGTTTAGGTACTCTTTGTGCACATCTTTGTTTGCACAGACGATGCGCGAGGCGTGAAGCATCGCTGGTCTGTGCATGCTACTCATTCTAGATTTCGCACAGCTGGCTCTCAAGTTTTCAGTTGTTTCGTGCACTTGCTGAATGGGCATTCTGCAGCTCTTATGTGGAAATAATGCTGTTTCTAACAGGCATTCAATGGTTTAGGTACTCTTCGTGCACATCTGTGTTTTGCACAGACGATGCGCGAGGCGTGAAGCATCACTGGTCTGTGCATGCTACTCATTCTAGATTTCGCACAGCTGGCTCTCAAGTTTTCAGTTGTTTCGTGCACTCTCTGAATGGGCATGCTGCAACTCTTTTGTGGAAATAATGCTGTTTCTAACAGGCATTCAATGGTTTAGGTACTCTTCGTGCACATCTGTGTTTTGCACAGACGATGCGCGAGGCGTGAAGCATCGCTGGTCTGTGCATGCTACTGATTCTAGATTTCGCACAGCTGGCTCTCAAGTTTTCAGTTGTTTCGTGCACTTGCTGAATGGGCATGCTGCAGCTCTTATGTGGAAATAATGCTGTTTCTAACAGGCATTCAATGGTTTAGGCACTCTTCGTGCACATCTGTGTTTTGCACAGACGATGCGCGAGGCGTGAAGCATCGCTGGTCTGTGCATGCTACTCATTCTAGATTTCGCACAGCTGGCTCTCAAGTTTTCAGTTGTTTCGTGCACTTGCTGAATGGGCATGCTGCAGCTCTTTCGTGGAAATAATGCTGTTTCTAACAGGCATTCAATGGTTTAGGTACTCTTTGTTCACATCTTTGTTTTGCACAGACGATGCGCGAGGCGTGAAGCATCGCTGGTCTGTGCATGCTACTCATTCTAGATTTCGCACAGCTGGCTCTCAAGTTTTCAGTTGTTTCGTGCACTTGCTGAATGGGCATGCTGCAGCTCTTTTGCGGAAATAATGCTGTTTCTAACAGGCATTCAATGGTTTAGGTACTCTTTGTCACATCTTTGTTTTGCACAGACGATGCGCGAGGCGTGAAGCATCGCTGGTCTGTGCATGCTACTCATTCTAGATTTCGCACAGCTGGCTCTCAAGTTTTCAGTTGTTTCGTGCACTTGCTGAATGGGCATGCTGCAGCTCTTTTGTGGAAATAATGCTGTTTCTAACAGGCATTCAATGGTTTAGGTACTCTTCGTGCACATCTGTGTTTTGCACAGACGATGCGCGAGGCGTGAAGCATCGCTGGTCTGTGCATGCTACTCATTCTAGATTTCGCACAGCTGGCTCTCAAGTTTTCAGTTGTTTCGTGCACTTGCTGAATGGGCATGCTGCAGCTCTTTTGTGGAAATAATGCTGTTTCTAACAGGCATTCAATGGTTTAGGTACTCTTTGTGCACATCTTTGTTTGCACAGACGATGCGCGAGGCGTGAAGCATCGCTGGTCTCTGCATGCTACTCATTCTAGATTTCGCACAGCTGGCTCTCAAGTTTTCAGTTGTATAGTGCACTTGCTGAATGGGCATGCTGCAGCTATTTTGTGGAAATAATGCTGTTCCTAACAGGCATTCAATGGTTTAGGTACTCTTTGTGCACATGTTTGTTTGCACAGACGATGCGCGAGGCGTGAAGCATCGCTGGTCTGTGCATGCTACTCATTCTAGATTTCGCACAGCTGGCTCTCAAGTTTTCAGTTGTTTCGTGCACTTGCTGAATGGGCATGCTGCAGCTCTTTTGTGGAAATAATGCTGTTTCTAACAGGCATTCAATGGTTTAGGTACTCTCCGTGCACATCTTTGTTTGCACAGACGATGCGCGAGGCGTGAAGCATCGCTGGTCTGTGCATGCTACTCATTCTAGATTTCGCACAGCTGGCTCTCAAGTTTTCAGTTGTTTCGTGCACTTGCTGAATGGGCATGCTGCAGCTCTTTTGTGGAAATAATGCTGTTTCTAACAGGCATTCAATGGTTTAGGTACTCTTCGTGCACATCTGAGTTTTGCACAGACGATGTGCGAGGTGTGAAGCATCGCTGGTCTGTGCATGCTACTAATTCTAGATTTCGCACAGCTGACTCTCAAGTTTTCAGTTGTATAGTGCACTTGCTGAATGGGCATGCTGCAGTTATTTTGTGGAAATAATGCTGTTTCTAACATTCATTCAATGGTTTAGGTACTCTTTGTGCACATCTTTGTTTGCACAGACGATGCGCGAGGCGTGAAGCATCGCTGGTCTGTGCATGCTACTCATTCTAGATTTCGCACAGCTGGCTCTCAAGTTTTCAGTTGTTTCGTGCACTTACTGAATGGGCATGCTGCAGCTCGCTTGTGGAAATAATGCTGTTTCTAACAGGCATTCAATGGTTTAGGTACTCTTTGTGCACATCTTTGTTTGCACAGACGATGCGCGAGGCGTGAAGCATCGCTGGTCTGTGCATGCTACTCATTCTAGATTTCGCACAGCTGGCTCTCAAGTTTTCAGTTGTTTCGTGCACTTGCTGAATGGGCATGCTGCAGCTCTTTTGCGGAAATAATGCTGTTTCTAACAGGCATTCAATGGTTTAGGTACTCTTTGTCACATCTTTGTTTTGCACAGACGATGCGCGAGGCGTGAAGCATCGCTGGTCTGTGCATGCTACTCATTCTAGATTTCGCACAGCTGGCTCTCAAGTTTTCAGTTGTTTCGTGCACTTGCTGAATGGGCATGCTGCAGCTCTTTTGTGGAAATAATGCTGTTTCTAACAGGCATTCAATGGTTTAGGTAATCTTCGTGCACATCTGTGTTTTGCACAGACGATGCGCGAGGCGTGAAGCATCGCTGGTCTGTGCATGCTACTCATTCTAGATTTCGCACAGCTGGCTCTCAAGTTTTCAGTTGTTTCGTGCACTTGCTGAATGGGCATGCTGCAGCTCTTTTGTGGAAATAATGCTGTTTCTAACAGGCATTCAATGGTTTAGGTACTCTTCGTGCACATCTGTGTTTTGCACAGACGATGCGCGAGGCGTGAAGCATCACTGGTCTGTGCATGCTACTCATTCTAGATTTCGCACAGCTGGCTCTCAAGTTTTCAGTTGTTTCGTGCACTTGCTGAATGGGCATGCTGCAGCTCTTTTGTGGAAATAATGCTGTTTCTAACAGGCATTCAATGGTTTAGGTACTCTTCGTGCACATCTGTGTTTTGCACAGACGAAGCGCGAGGCGTGAAGCATCGCTGGTCTGTGCATGCTACTCATTCTAGATTTCGCACAGCTGGCTCTCAAATTTTCAGTTGTTTCGTGCACTTGCTGAATGGGCATGCTGCAGCTCTTTTGTGGAAATAATGCTGTTTCTAACAGGCATTCAATGGTTTAGGTACTCTTTGTGCACATCTTTGTTTGCACAGACGATGCGCGAGGCGTGAAGCATCGCTGGTCTCTGCATGCTACTCATTCTAGATTTCGCACAGCTGGCTCTCAAGTTTTCAGTTGTATAGTGCACTTGCTGAATGGGCATGCTGCAGTTATTTTGTGGAAATAATGCTGTTCCTAACAGGCATTCAATGGTTTAGGTACTCTTTGTGCACATGTTTGTTTGCACAGACGATGCGCGAGGCGTGAAGCATCGCTGGTCTGTGCATGCTACTCATTCTAGATTTCGCACAGCTGGCTCTCAAGTTTTCAGTTGTTTCGTGCACTTGCTGAATGGGCATGCTGCAGCTCTTTTGTGGAAATAATGCTGTTTCTAACAGGCATTCAATGGTTTAGGTACTCTCCGTGCACATCTTTGTTTGCACAGACGATGCGCGAGGCGTGAAGCATCGCTGGTCTCTGCATGCTACTCATTCTAGATTTCGCACAGCTGGCTCTCAAGTTTTCAGTTGTTTCGTGCACTTGCTGAATGGGCATGCTGCAGCTCTTATGAGGAAATAATGCTGTTTCTAACAGGCATTCAATGGTTTAGGTACTCTTCGTGCACATCTGTGTTTTGCACAGACGATGCGCGAGGCGTGAAGCATCCCTGGTCTGTGCATGCTACTCATTCTAGATTTCGCACAGCTGGCTCTCAAGTTTTCAGTTGTATAGTGCACTTGCTGAATGGGCATGCTGCAGTTATTTTGTGGAAATAATGCTGTTTCTAACATTCATTCAATGGTTTAGGTACTCTTCGTGCACATCTTTGTTTGCACAGACAATGCGCGAGGCGTGAAGCATCGCTGGTCTGTGCATGCTACTCATTCTAGATTTCGCACAGCTGGCTCTCAAGTTTTCAGTTGTTTCGTGCACTTGCTGAATGGGCATGCTGCAGCTCTTTTGTGGAAATAATGCTGTTTCTAACAGGCATTCAATGGTTTAGGTACTCTTCGTGCACATCTGTGTTTTGCACAGACGATGCGCGAGGCATGAAGCATCGCTGGTCTGTGCATGCTACTCATTCTAGATTTCGTACAGCTGGCTCTCAAGTTTTCAGTTGTTTCGTGCACTTGGTGAATGGGCATGCTGCAGCTCTTTTGTGGAAATAATGCTGTTTCTAACAGGCATTCAATGGTTTAGGTACTCTTTGTGCACATCTTTGTTTGCACAGACGATGCGCGAGGCGTGAAGCATCGCTGGTCTGTGCATGCTACTCATTCTAGATTTCGCACAGCTGGCTCTCAAGTTTTCAGTTGTATAGTGCACTTGCTGAATGGGCATGCTGCAGTTATTTTGTGGAAATAATGCTGTTTCTAACAGGCATTCAATGGTTTAGGTACTCTTTGTGCACATCTTTGTTTGCACAGACGATGCGCGAGGCGTGAAGCATCGCTGGTCTGTGCATGCTACTATTTCTTGATGTCGCACAGCTGGCTCTCAAGTTTTCAGTTGTTTCGTGCACTTGCTGAATGGGCATGCTGCAGCTCTTTTGTGGAAATAATGCTGTTTCTAACAGGCAATCAATGGTTTAGGTACTCTTCGTGCACATCTGTGTTTTGCACAGACGATGCGCGAGGCGTGAAGCATCGCTGGTCTGTGCATGCTACTAATTCTAGATTTCGCACAGCTGACTCTCAAGTTTTCAGTTGTATAGTGCACTTGCTGAATGGGCATGCTGCAGTTATTTTGTGGAAATAATGCTGTTTCTAACATTCATTCAATGGTTTAGGTACTCTTTGTGCACATCTTTGTTTGCACAGACGATGCGCGAGGCGTGAAGCATCGCTGGTCTGTGCATGCTACTCATTCTAGATTTCGCACAGCTGGCTGTCAAGTTTTCAGTTGTTTCGTGCACTTACTGAATGGGCATGCTGCAGCTCGTTTGTGGAAATAATGCTGTTTCTAACAGGCATTCAATGGTTTAGGTACTCTTTGTGCACATCTTTGTTTGCACAGACGATGCGCGAGGTGTGAAGCATCGCTGGTCTGTGCATGCTACTCATTCTAGATTTCGCACAGCTGTCTCTCAAGTTTTCAGTTGTTTCGTGCACTTGCTGAATGGGCATGCTGCAGCTCTTTTGTGGAAATAATGCTGTTTCTAACAGGCATTCAATGGTTTAGGTACTCTTTGTGCACATCTTTGTTTGCACAGACGATGCGCGAGGCGTGAAGCATCGCTGGTCTGTGCATGCTACTCATTCTAGATTTCGCACAGCTGGCTCTCAAGTTTTCAGTTGTATAGTGCACTTGATGACTGGGCATGCTGCAGTTATTTTGTGGAAATAATGCTGTTTCTAACAGGCATTCAATGGTTTAGGTACTCTTTGTGCACATCTTTGTTTGCACAGAGGATGCGCGAGGCGTGAAGCATCGCTGGTCTGTGCATGCTACTAATTCTAGATTTCGCACAGCTGGCTCTCAAGTTTTCAGTTGTTTCGTGCACTTGCTGAATGGGCATGCTGCAGCTCTTTTGTGGAAATAATGCTGTTTCTAACAGGCATTCAATGGTTTAGGTACTCTTCGTGCACATCTGTGTTTTGCACAGACGATGCGCGAGGCGTGAAGCATCGCTGGTCTGTGCATGCTACTCATTCTAGATTTCGCACAGCTGGCTCTCAAGTTTTCAGTTGTTTCGTGCACTTGCTGAATGGGCATGCTGCAGCTCTTTTGTGGAAATAATGCTGTTTCTAACAGGCATTCAATGGTTTAGGTACTCTTTGTGCCCATCTTTGTTTGCACAGACGATGCGCGAGGCATGAAGCATCGCTGGTCTGTGCATGCTACTCATTCTAGATTTCGCACAGCTGGCTCTCAAGTTTTCAGTTGTATAGTGCACTTGCTGAATGGGCATGCTGCAGTTATTTTGTGGAAATAATGCTGTTTCTAACAGGCATTCAATGGTTTAGGAACTCTTTGTGCACATCTTTGTTTGCACAGAGGATGCGCGAGGCGTGAAGCATCGCTGGTCTGTGCATGCTACTAATTCTAGATTTCGCACAGCTGGCTCTCAAGTTTTCAGTTGTTTCGTGCACTTGCTGAATGGGCATGCTGCAGCTCTTTTGTGGAAATAATGCTGTTTCTAACAGGCATTCAATGGTTTAGGTACTCTTCGTGCACATCTTTGTTTGCACAGACGATGCGCGAGGCGTGAAGCATCGCTGGTCTGTGCATGCTACTCATTCTAGATTTCGCACAGCTGGCTCTCAAGTTTTCAGTTGTTTCGTGCACTCTCTAAATGGGCATGCTGCAGCTCCTTTGTGGAAATAATGCTGTTTCTAACAGGCATTCAATGGTTTAGGTACTCTTCGTGCACATCTGTGTTTTGCACAGACGATGCGCGAGGCGTGAAGCATCGCTGGTCTGTGCATGCTACTGATTCTAGATTTCGCACAGCTGGATCTCAAGTTTTCAGTTGTTTCGTGCACTTGGTGAATGGGCATGCTGCAGCTCGTTTGTGGAAATAATGCTGTTTCTAACAGGCATTCAATGGTTTAGGTACTCTTTGTGCACATCTTTGTTTGCACAGACGATGCGCGAGGCGTGAAGCATCGCTGGTCTGTGCATGCTACTCATTCTAGATTTCGCACAGCTGGCTCTCAAGTTTTCAGTTGTATAGTGCACTTGCTGAATGGGCATGCTGCAGTTATTTTGTGGAAATAATGCTGTTTCTAACAGGCATTCAATGGTTTAGGTACTCTTTGTGCACATCTTTGTTTGCACAGACGATGCGCGAGGCGTGAAGCATCGCTGGTCTGTGCATGCTACTCATTCTAGATTTCGCACAGCTGGCTCTGAAGTTTTCAGTTGTTTCGTGCACTTGCTGAATGGGCATGCTGCAGCTCTTTTGTGGAAATAATGCTGTTTCTAACAGGCATTCAATGGTTTAGGTACTCTCCGTGCACATCTTTGTTTGCACAGACGATGCGCGAGGCGTGAAGCATCGCTGGTCTCTGCATGCTACTCATTCTAGATTTCGCACAGCTGGCTCTCAAGTTTTCAGTTGTTTCGTGCACTTGCTGAATGGGCATGCTGCAGCTCTTATGAGGAAATAATGCTGTTTCTAACAGGCATTCAATGGTTTAGGTACTCTTCGTGCACATCTGTGTTTTGCACAGACGATGCGCGAGGCGTGAAGCATCCCTGGTCTGTGCATGCTACTCATTCTAGATTTCGCATAGCTGGCTCTCAAGTTTTCAGTTGTATAGTGCACTTGCTGAATGGGCATGCTGCAGTTATTTTGTGGAAATAATGCTGTTTCTAACATTCATTCAATGGTTTAGGTACTCTTCGTGCACATCTTTGTTTGCACAGACAATGCGCGAGGCGTGAAGCATCGCTGGTCTGTGCATGCTACTCATTCTAGATTTCGCACAGCTGGCTCTCAAGTTTTCAGTTGTTTCGTGCACTTGCTGAATGGGCATGCTGCAGCTCTTTTGTGGAAATAATGCTGTTTCTAACAGGCATTCACTGGTTTAGGTACTCTTCGTGCACATCTGTGTTTTGCACAGACGATGCGCGAGGCATGAAGCATCGCTGGTCTGTGCATGCTACTCATTCTAGATTTCGTACAGCTGGCTCTCAAGTTTTCAGTTGTTTCGTGCACTTGGTGAATGGGCATGCTGCAGCTCTTTTGTGGAAATAATGCTGTTTCTAACAGGCATTCAATGGTTTAGGTACTCTTTGTGCACATCTTTGTTTGCACAGACGATGCGCGAGGCGTGAAGCATCGCTGGTCTGTGCATGCTACTCATTCTAGATTTCGCACAGCTGGCTCTCAAGTTTTCAGTTGTATAGTGCACTTGCTGAATGGGCATGCTGCAGTTATTTTGTGGAAATAATGCTGTTTCTAACAGGCATTCAATGGTTTAGGTACTCTTTGTGCACATCTTTGTTTGCACAGACGATGCGCGAGGCGTGAAGCATCGCTGGTCTGTGCATGCTACTCATTCTTGATGTCGCACAGCTGGCTCTCAAGTTTTCAGTTGTTTCGTGCACTTGCTGAATGGGCATGCTGCAGCTCTTTTGTGGAAATAATGCTGTTTCTAACAGGCATTCAATGGTTTAGGTACTCTTCGTGCACATCTGTGTTTTGCACAGACGATGCGCGAGGCGTGAAGCATCGCTGGTCTGTGCATGCTACTAATTCTAGATTTCGCACAGCTGACTCTCAAGTTTTCAGTTGTATAGTGCACTTGCTGAATGGGCATGCTGCAGTTATTTTGTGGAAATAATGCTGTTTCTAACATTCATTCAATGGTTTAGGTACTCTTTGTGCACATCTTTGTTTGCACAGACGATGCGCGAGGCGTGAAGCATCGCTGGTCTGTGCATGCTACTCATTCTAGATTTCGCACAGCTGGCTGTCAAGTTTTCAGTTGTTTCGTGCACTTACTGAATGGGCATGCTGCAGCTCGTTTGTGGAAATAATGCTGTTTCTAACAGGCATTCAATGGTTTAGGTACTCTTTGTGCACATCTTTGTTTGCACAGACGATGCGCGAGGTGTGAAGCATCGCTGGTCTGTGCATGCTACTCATTCTAGATTTCGCACAGCTGGCTCTCAAGTTTTCAGTTGTTTCGTGCACTTGCTGAATGGGCATGCTGCAGCTCTTTAGTGGAAATAATGCTGTTTCTAACAGGCATTCAATGGTTTAGGTACTCTTTGTGCACATCTTTGTTTGCACAGACGATGCGCGAGGCGTGAAGCATCGCTGGTCTGTGCATGCTACTCATTCTAGATTTCGCACAGCTGGCTCTCAAGTTTTCAGTTGTATAGTGCACTTGATGACTGGGCATGCTGCAGTTATTTTGTGGAAATAATGCTGTTTCTAACAGGCATTCAATGGTTTAGGTACTCTTTGTGCACATCTTTGTTTGCACAGAGGATGCGCGAGGCGTGAAGCATCGCTGGTCTGTGCATGCTACTAATTCTAGATTTCGCACAGCTGGCTCTCAAGTTTTCAGTTGTTTCGTGCACTTGCTGAATGGGCATGCTGCAGCTCTTTTGTGGAAATAATGCTGTTTCTAACAGGCATTCAATGGTTTAGGTACTCTTCGTGCACATCTGTGTTTTGCACAGACGATGCGCGAGGCGTGAAGCATCGCTGGTCTGTGCATGCTACTCATTCTAGATTTCGCACAGCTGGCTCTCAAGTTTTCAGTTGTTTCGTGCACTTGCTGAATGGGCATGCTGCAGCTCTTTTGTGGAAATAATGCTGTTTCTAACAGGCATTCAATGGTTTAGGTACTCTTTGTGCCCATCTTTGTTTGCACAGACGATGCGCGAGGCGTGAAGCATCGCTGGTCTGTGCATGCTACTCATTCTAGATTTCGCACAGCTGGCTCTCAAGTTTTCAGTTGTATAGTGCACTTGCTGAATGGGCATGCTGCAGTTATTTTGTGGAAATAATGCTGTTTCTAACAGGCATTCAATGGTTTAGGAACTCTTTGTGCACATCTTTGTTTGCACAGAGGATGCGCGAGGCGTGAAGCATCGCTGGTCTGTGCATGCTACTAATTCTAGATTTCGCACAGCTGGCTCTCAAGTTTTCAGTTGTTTCGTGCACTTGCTGAATGGGCATGCTGCAGCTCTTTTGTGGAAATAATGCTGTTTCTAACAGGCATTCAATGGTTTAGGTACTCTTCGTGCACATCTTTGTTTGCACAGACGATGCGCGAGGCGTGAAGCATCGCTGGTCTGTGCATGCTACTCATTCTAGATTTCGCACAGCTGGCTCTCAAGTTTTCAGTTGTTTCGTGCACTCTCTAAATGGGCATGCTGCAGCTCCTTTGTGGAAATAATGCTGTTTCTAACAGGCATTCAATGGTTTAGGTACTCTTCGTGCACATCTGTGTTTTGCACAGACGATGCGCGAGGCGTGAAGCATCGCTGGTCTGTGCATGCTACTGATTCTAGATTTCGCACAGCTGGATCTCAAGTTTTCAGTTGTTTCGTGCACTTGGTGAATGGGCATGCTGCAGCTCTTTTGTGGAAATAATGCTGTTTCTAACAGGCATTCAATGGTTTAGGTACTCTTTGTGCACATCTTTGTTTGCACAGACGATGCGCGAGGCGTGAAGCATCGCTGGTCTGTGCATGCTACTCATTCTAGATTTCGCACAGCTGGCTCTCAAGTTTTCAGTTGTATAGTGCACTTGCTGAATGGGCATGCTGCAGTTATTTTGTGGAAATAATGCTGTTTCTAACAGGCATTCAATGGTTTAGGTACTCTTTGTGCACATCTTTGTTTGCACAGACGATGCGCGAGGCGTGAAGCATCGCTGGTCTGTGCATGCTACTCATTCTAGATTTCGCACAGCTGGCTCTCAAGTTTTCAGTTGTTTTTGCACTTGCTGAATGGGCATGCTGCAGCTCTTTTGTGGAAATAATGGTGTTTCTAACACGCATTCAGTGGTTTAGGTACTCTTTGTGCACATCTGTGTTTGCACAGACGATGCGTGAGGCGTGGAGCATCGCTAGTCTTTGCATGCTACTCATTTCAGATTTTGCACAGCTGGCTCTCAAGTTTTCAGTTGTTTTGTGCACTTGCTGAATGGGCATGCTGCAGTTATTTTGTGGAAATAATGCTGTTCCTAACAGGCATTCAATGGTTTAGGTACTCTTTGTGCACATCTTTGTTTGCACAGACGATGCGCGAGGCGTGAAGCATCGCTGGTCTGTGCATGCTACTCATTCTAGATTTCGCACAGCTGGCTCTCAAGTTTTCAGTTGTATAGTGCACTTGCTGAATGGGCATGCTGCAGCTCTTTTGTGGAAATAATGCTGTTTCTAACAGGCATTCAATGGTTTAGGTACTCTTCGTGCACATCTGTGTTTTGCACAGACGAAGCGCGAGGCGTGAAGCATCGCTGGTCTGTGCATGCTACTCATTCTAGATTTCGCACAGCTGGCTCTCAAGTTTTCAGTTGTTTCGTGCACTTGCTGAATGGGCATGCTGCAGCTCTTTTGTGGAAATAATGCTGTTTCTAACAGGCATTCAATGGTTTAGGTACTCTTTGTGCACATCTTTGTTTGCACAGACGATGCGCGAGGCGTGAAGCATCGCTGGTCTCTGCATGCTACTCATTCTAGATTTCGCACAGCTGGCTCTCAAGTTTTCAGTTGTATAGTGCACTTGCTGAATGGGCATGCTGCAGTCATTTTGTGGAAATAATGCTGTTCCTAACAGGCATTCAATGGTTTAGGTACTCTTTGTGCACATGTTTGTTTGCACAGACGATGCGCGAGGCGTGAAGCATCGCTGGTCTGTGCATGCTACTCATTCTAGATTTCGCACAGCTGGCTCTCAAGTTTTCAGTTGTTTCGTGCACTTGCTGAATGGGCATGCTGCAGCTCTTTTGTGGAAATAATGCTGTTTCTAACAGGCATTCAATGGTTTAGGTACTCTCCGTGCACATCTTTGTTTGCACAGACGATGCGCGAGGCGTGAAGCATCGCTGGTCTGTGCATGCTACTCATTCTAGATTTCGCACAGCTGGCTCTCAAGTTTTCAGTTGTTTCGTGCACTTGCTGAATGGGCATGCTGCAGCTCTTTTGTGGAAATAATGCTGTTTCTAACAGGCATTCAATGGTTTAGGTACTCTTCGTGCACATCTGTGTTTTGCACAGACGATGTGCGAGGCGTGAAGCATCGCTGGTCTGTGCATGCTACTAATTCTAGATTTCGCACAGCTGACTCTCAAGTTTTCAGTTGTATAGTGCACTTGCTGAATGGGCATGCTGCAGTTATTTTGTGGAAATAATGCTGTTTCTAACATTCATTCAATGGTTTAGGTACTCTTTGTGCACATCTGTGTTTTGCACAGACGATGCGCGAGGCGTGAAGCATCGCTGGTCTGTGCATGCTACTGATTCTAGATTTCGCACAGCTGGCTCTCAAGCTTTCAGTTGTTTCGTGCACTTGCTGAATGGGCATGCTGCAGCTCTTATGTGGAAATAATGCTGTTTCTAACAGGCATTCAATGGTTTAGGTACTCTTCGTGCACATCTGTGTTTTGCACAGACGAAGCGCGAGGCGTGAAGCATCGCTGGTCTGTGCATGCTACTCATTCTAGATTTCGCACAGCTGGCTCTCAAGTTTTCAGTTGTATAGTGCACTTGCTGAATGGGCATGCTGCAGTTATTTTGTGGAAATAATGCTGTTTCTAACATTCATTCAATGGTTTAGGTACTCTTTGTGCACATCTGTGTTTTGCACAGACGATGCGCGAGGCGTGAAGCATCGCTGGTCTCTGCATGCTACTCATTCTAGATTTCGCACAGCTGGCTCTCAAGTTTTCAGTTGTATAGTGCACTTGCTGGATGGGCATGCTGCAGTTATTTTGTGGAAATAATGCTGTTCCTAACAGGCATTCAATGGTTTAGGTACTCTTTGTGCACATGTTTGTTTGCACAGACGATGCGCGAGGCGTGAAGCATCGCTGGTCTGTGCATGCTACTCATTCTAGATTTCGCACAGCTGGCTCTCAAGTTTTCAGTTGTTTCGTGCACTTGCTGAATGGGCATGCTGCAGCTCTTTTGTGGAAATAATGTTGTTTCTAACAGGCATTCAATGGTTTAGGTACTCTCCGTGCACATCTTTGTTTGCACAGACGATGCGCGAGGCGTGAAGCATCGCTGGTCTCTGCATGCTACTCATTCTAGATTTCGCACAGCTGGCTCTCAAGTTTTCAGTTGTTTCGTGCACTTGCTGAATGGGCATGCTGCAGCTCTTATGAGGAAATAATGCTGTTTCTAACAGGCATTCAATGGTTTAGGTACTCTTCGTGCACATCTGTGTTTTGCACAGACGATGCGCGAGGCGTGAAGCATCCCTGGTCTGTGCATGCCACTCATTCTAGATTTCGCACAGCTGGCTCTCAAGTTTTCAGTTGTATAGTGCACTTGCTGAATGGGCATGCTGCAGTTATTTTGTGGAAATAATGCTGTTTCTAACATTCATTCAATGGTTTAGGTACTCTTCGTGCACATCTTTGTTTGCACAGACAATGCGCGAGGCGTGAAGCATCGCTGGTCTGTGCATGCTACTCATTCTAGATTTCGCACAGCTGGCTCTCAAGTTTTCAGTTGTATAGTGCACTTGCTGAATGGGCATGCTGCAACTCTTTTGTGGAAATAATGCTGTTTCTAACAGGCATTCAATGGTTTAGGTACTCTTCGTGCACATCTGTGTTTTGCACAGACGATGCGCGAGGCATGAAGCATCGCTGGTCTGTGCATGCTACTCATTCAAGATTTCGTACATCTGGCTCTCAAGTTTTCAGTTGTTTCGTGCACTTGGTGAATGGGCATGCTGCAGCTCTTTTGTGGAAATAATGCTGTTTCTAACAGGCATTCAATGGTTTAGGTACTCTTTGTGCACATCTTTGTTTGCACAGACGATGCGCGAGGCGTGAAGCATCGCTGGTCTGTGCATGCTACTCATTCTAGATTTCGCACAGCTGGCTCTCAAGTTTTCAGTTGTATAGTGCACTTGATGACTGGGCATGCTGCAGTTATTTTGTGGAAATAATGCTGTTTCTAACAGGCATTCAATGGTTTAGGTACTCTTTGTGCACATCTTTGTTTGCACAGAGGATGCGCGAGGCGTGAAGCATCGCTGGTCTGTGCATGCTACTAATTCTAGATTTCGCACAGCTGGCTCTCAAGTTTTCAGTTGTTTCGTGCACTTGCTGAATGGGCATGCTGCAGCTCTTTTGTGGAAATAATGCTGTTTCTAACAGGCATTCAATGGTTTAGGTACTCTTCGTGCACATCTGTGTTTTGCACAGACGATGCGCGAGGCGTGAAGCATCGCTGGTCTGTGCATGCTACTCATTCTAGATTTCGCACAGCTGGCTCTCAAGTTTTCAGTTGTTTCGTGCACTTGCTGAATGGGCATGCTGCAGCTCTTTTGTGGAAATAATGCTGTTTCTAACAGGCATTCAATGGTTTAGGTACTCTTTGTGCCCATCTTTGTTTGCACAGACGATGCGCGAGGCGTGAAGCATCGCTGGTCTGTGCATGCTACTCATTCTAGATTTCGCACAGCTGGCTCTCAAGTTTTCAGTTGTATAGTGCACTTGCTGAATGGGCATGCTGCAGTTATTTTGTGGAAATAATGCTGTTTCTAACAGGCATTCAATGGTTTAGGAACTCTTTGTGCACATCTTTGTTTGCACAGAGGATGCGCGAGGCGTGAAGCATCGCTGGTCTGTGCATGCTACTAATTCTAGATTTCGCACAGCTGGCTCTCAAGTTTTCAGTTATTTCGTGCACTTGCTGAATGGGCATGCTGCAGCTCTTTTGTGGAAATAACGCTGTTTCTAACAGGCATTCAATGGTTTAGGTACTCTTCGTGCACATCTTTGTTTGCACAGACGATGCGCGAGGCGTGAAGCATCGCTGGTCTGTGCATGCTACTCATTCTAGATTTCGCACAGCTGGCTCTCAAGTTTTCAGTTGTTTCGTGCACTCTCTAAATGGGCATGCTGCAGCTCCTTTGTGGAAATAATGCTGTTTCTAACAGGCATTCAATGGTTTAGGTACTCTTCGTGCACATCTGTGTTTTGCACAGACGATGCGCGAGGCGTGAAGCATCGCTGGTCTGTGCATGCTACTGATTCTAGATTTCGCACAGCTGGATCTCAAGTTTTCAGTTGTTTCGTGCACTTGGTGAATGGGCATGCTGCAGCTCTTTTGTGGAAATAATGCTGTTTCTAACAGGCATTCAATGGTTTAGGTACTCTTTGTGCACATCTTTGTTTGCACAGACGATGCGCGAGGCGTGAAGCATCGCTGGTCTGTGCATGCTACTCATTCTAGATTTCGCACAGCTGGCTCTCAAGTTTTCAGTTGTATAGTGCACTTGCTGAATGGGCATGCTGCAGTTATTTTGTGGAAATAATGCTGTTTCTAACAGGCATTCAATGGTTTAGGTACTCTTTGTGCACATCTTTGTTTGCACAGACGATGCGCGAGGCGTGAAGCATCGCTGGTCTGTGCATGCTACTCATTCTAGATTTCGCACAGCTGGCTCTCAAGTTTTCAGTTGTTTTGTGCACTTGCTGAATGGGCATGCTGCAGCTCTTTTGTGGAAATAATGGTGTTTCTAACACGCATTCAGTGGTTTAGGTACTCTTTGTGCATATCTGTGTTTGCACAGACGATGCGTGAGGCGTGGAGCATCGCTAGTCTTTGCATGCTACTCATTTCAGATTTTGCACAGCTGGCTCTCAAGTTTTCAGTTGTTTTGTGCACTTCCTGAATGGGCATGCTGCAGTTATTTTGTGGAAATAATGCTGTTCCTAACAGGCATTCAGTGGTTTAGGTACTCTTTGTGCACATCTTTGTTTGCACAGACGATGCGCGAGGCGTGAAGCATCGCTGGTCTGTGCATGCTACTCATTCTAGATTTCGCACAGCTGGCTCTCAAGTTTTCAGTTGTATAGTGCACTTGCTGAATGGGCATGCTGCAGCTCTTTTGTGGAAATAATGCTGTTTCTAACAGGCATTCAATGGTTTAGGTACTCTTCGTGCACATCTGTGTTTTGCACAGACGAAGCGCGAGGCGTGAAGCATCGCTGGTCTGTGCATGCTACTCATTCTAGATTTCGCACAGCTGGCTCTGAAGTTTTCAGTTGTTTCGTGCACTTGCTGAATGGGCATGCTGCAGCTCTTTTGTGGAAATAATGCTGTTTCTAACAGGCATTCAATGGTTTAGGTACTCTTTGTGCACATCTTTGTTTGCACAGACGATGCGCGAGGCGTGAAGCATCGCTGGTCTCTGCATGCTACTCATTCTAGATTTCGCACAGCTGGCTCTCAAGTTTTCAGTTGTATAGTGCACTTGCTGAATGGGCATGCTGCAGTCATTTTGTGGAAATAATGCTGTTCCTAACAGGCATTCAATGGTTTAGGTACTCTTTGTGCACATGTTTGTTTGCACAGACGATGCGCGAGGCGTGAAGCATCGCTGGTCTGTGCATGCTACTCATTCTAGATTTCGCACAGCTGGCTCTCAAGTTTTCAGTTGTTTCGTGCACTTGCTGAATGGGCATGCTGCAGCTCTTTTGTGGAAATAATGCTGTTTCTAACAGGCATTCAATGGTTTAGGTACTCTCCGTGCACATCTTTGTTTGCACAGACGATGCGCGAGGCATGAAGCATCGCTGGTCTGTGCATGCTACTCATTCTAGATTTCGCACAGCTGGCTCTCAAGTTTTCAGTTGTTTCGTGCACTTGCTGAATGGGCATGCTGCAGCTCTTTTGTGGAAATAATGCTGTTTCTAACAGGCATTCAATGGTTTAGGTACTCTTCGTGCACATCTGTGTTTTGCACAGACGATGAGCGAGGCGTGAAGCATCGCTGGTCTGTGCATGCTACTAATTCTAGATTTCGCACAGCTGACTCTCAAGTTTTCAGTTGTATAGTGCACTTGCTGAATGGGCATGCTGCAGTTATTTTGTGGAAATAATGCTGTTTCTAACATTCATTCAATGGTTTAGGTACTCTTTGTGCACATCTGTGTTTTGCACAGACGATGCGCGAGGCGTGAAGCATCGCTGGTCTGTGCATGCTACTGATTCTAGATTTCGCACAGCTGGCTCTCAAGCTTTCAGTTGTTTCGTGCACTTGCTGAATGGGCATGCTGCAGCTCTTATGTGGAAATAATGCTGTTTCTAACAGGCATTCAATGGTTTAGGTACTCTTCGTGCACATCTGTGTTTTGCACAGACGAAGCGCGAAGCGTGAAGCATCGCTGGTCTGTGCATGCTACTCATTCTAGATTTCGCACAGCTGGCTCTCAAGTTTTCAGTTGTATAGTGCACTTGCTGAATGGGCATGCTGCAGTTATTTTGTGGAAATAATGCTGTTTCTAACATTCATTCAATGGTTTAGGTACTCTTTGTGCACATCTGTGTTTTGCACAGACGATGCGCGAGGCGTGAAGCATCGCTGGTCTCTGCATGCTACTCATTCTAGATTTCGCACAGCTGGCTCTCAAGTTTTCAGTTGTATAGTGCACTTGCTGAATGGGCATGCTGCAGTTATTTTGTGGAAATAATGCTGTTCCTAACAGGCATTCAATAGTTTAGGTACTCTTTGTGCACATGTTTGTTTGCACAGACGATGCGCGAGGCGTGAAGCATCGCTGGTCTGTGCATGCTACTCATTCTAGATTTCGCACAGCTGGCTCTCAAGTTTTCAGTTGTTTCGTGCACTTGCTGAATGGGCATGCTGCAGCTCTTTTGTGGAAATAATGTTGTTTCTAACAGGCATTCAATGGTTTAGGTACTCTCCGTGCACATCTTTGTTTGCACAGACGATGCGCGAGGCGTGAAGCATCGCTGGTCTCTGCATGCTACTCATTCTAGATTTCGCACAGCTGGCTCTCAAGTTTTCAGTTGTTTCGTGCACTTGCTGAATGGGCATGCTGCAGCTCTTATGAGGAAATAATGCTGTTTCTAACAGGCATTCAATGGTTTAGGTACTCTTCGTGCACATCTGTGTTTTGCACAGACGATGCGCGAGGCGTGAAGCATCCCTGGTCTGTGCATGCCACTCATTCTAGATTTCGCACAGCTGGCTCTCAAGTTTTCAGTTGTATAGTGCACTTGCTGAATGGGCATGCTGCAGTTATTTTGTGGAAATAATGCTGTTTCTAACATTCATTCAATGGTTTAGGTACTCTTCGTGCACATCTTTGTTTGCACAGACAATGCGCGAGGCGTGAAGCATCGCTGGTCTGTGCATGCTACTCATTCTAGATTTCGCACAGCTGGCTCTCAAGTTTTCAGTTGTATAGTGCACTTGCTGAATGGGCATGCTGCAGCTCTTTTGTGGAAATAATGCTGTTTCTAACAGGCATTCAATGGTTTAGGTACTCTTCGTGCACATCTGTGTTTTGCACAGACGATGCGCGAGGCATGAAGCATCGCTGGTCTGTGCATGCTACTCATTCTAGATTTCGTACATCTGGCTCTCAAGTTTTCAGTTGTTTCGTGCACTTGGTGAATGGGCATGCTGCAGCTCTTTTGTGGAAATAATGCTGTTTCTAACAGGCATTCAATGGTTTAGGTACTCTTTGTGCACATCTTTGTTTGCACAGACGATACGCGAGGCGTGAAGCATCGCTGGTCTGTGCATGCTACTCATTCTAGATTTCGCACAGCTGGCTCTCAAGTTTTCAGTTGTATAGTGCACTTGCTGAATGGGCATGCTGCAGTTATTTTGTGGAAATAATGCTGTTTCTAACAGGCATTCAATGGTTTAGGTACTCTTTGTGCACATCTTTGTTTGCACAGACGATGCGCGAGGCGTGAAGCATCGCTGGTCTGTGCATGCTACTCATTCTTGATGTCGCACAGCTGGCTCTCAAGTTTTCAGTTGTTTCGTGCACTTGCTGAATGGGCATGCTGCAGCTCTTTTGTGGAAATAATGCTGTTTTAACAGGCATTCAATGGTTTAGGTACTCTTCGTGCACATCTGTGTTTTGCACAGACGATGCGCGAGGCGTGAAGCATCGCTGGTCTGTGCATGCTACTAATTCTAGATTTCGCACAGCTGACTCTCAAGTTTTCAGTTGTATAGTGCACTTGCTGAATGGACATGCTGCAGTTATTTTGTGGAAATAATGCTGTTTCTAACATTCATTCAATGGTTTAGGTACTCTTTGTGCACATCTTTGTTTGCACAGACGATGCGCGAGGCGTGAAGCATCGCTGGTCTGTGCATGCTACTCATTCTAGATTTCGCACAGCTGGCTGTCAAGTTTTCAGTTGTTTCGTGCACTTACTGAATGGGCATGCTGCAGCTCGTTTGTGGAAATAATGCTGTTTCTAACAGGCATTCAATGGTTTAGGTACTCTTTGTGCACATCTTTGTTTGCACAGACGATGCGCGAGGTGTGAAGCATCGCTGGTCTGTGCATGCTACTCATTCTAGATTTCGCACAGCTGGCTGTCAAGTTTTCAGTTGTTTCGTGCACTTGCTGAATGGGCATGCTGCAGCTCTTTTGTGGAAATAATGCTGTTTCTAACAGGCATTCAATGGTTTAGGTACTCTTTGTGCACATCTTTGTTTGCACAGACGATGCGCGAGGCGTGAAGCATCGCTGGTCTGTGCATGCTACTCATTCTAGATTTCGCACAGCTGGCTCTCAAGTTTTCAGTTGTATAGTGCACTTGATGACTGGGCATGCTGCAGTTATTTTGTGGAAATAATGCTGTTTCTAACAGGCATTCAATGGTTTAGGTACTCTTTGTGCACATCTTTGTTTGCACAGAGGATGCGCGAGGCGTGAAGCATCGCTGGTCTGTGCATGCTACTAATTCTAGATTTCGCACAGCTGGCTCTCAAGTTTTCAGTTGTTTCGTGCACTTGCTGAATGGGCATGCTGCAGCTCTTTTGTGGAAATAATGCTGTTTCTAACAGGCATTCAATGGTTTAGGTACTCTTCGTGCACATCTGTGTTTTGCACAGACGATGCGCGAGGCGTGAAGCATCGCTGGTCTGTGCATGCTACTCATTCTAGATTTCGCACAGCTGGCTCTCAAGTTTTCAGTTGTTTCGTGCACTTGCTGAATGGGCATGCTGCAGCTCTTTTGTGGAAATAATGCTGTTTCTAACAGGCATTCAATGGTTTAGGTACTCTTTGTGCCCATCTTTGTTTGCACAGACGATGCGCGAGGCGTGAAGCATCGCTGGTCTGTGCATGCTACTCATTCTAGATTTCGCACAGCTGGCTCTCAAGTTTTCAGTTGTATAGTGCACTTGCTGAATGGGCATGCTGCAGTTATTTTGTGGAAATAATGCTGTTTCTAACAGGCATTCAATGGTTTAGGAACTCTTTGTGCACATCTTTGTTTGCACAGACGATGCGCGAGGCGTGAAGCATCGCTGGTCTGTGCATGCTACTCATTCTAGATTTCGCACAGCTGGCTCTCAAGTTTTCAGTTGTTTCGTGCACTTGCTGAATGGGCATGCTGCAGCTCTTTTGTGGAAATAATGCTGTTTCTAACAGGCATTCAATGGTTTAGGTACTCTCCGTGCACGTCTTTGTTTGCACAGACGATGCGCGAGGCGTGAAGCATCGCTGGTCTCTGCATGCTACTCATTCTAGATTTCGCACAGCTGGCTCTCAAGTTTTCAGTTGTTTCGTGCACTTGCTGAATGGGCATGCTGCAGCTCTTATGAGGAAATAATGCTGTTTCTAACAGGCATTCAATGGTTTAGGTACTCTTCGTGCACATCTGTGTTTTGCACAGACGATGCGCGAGGCGTGAAGCATCCCTGGTCTGTGCATGCCACTCATTCTAGATTTCGCACAGCTGGCTCTCAAGTTTTCAGTTGTATAGTGCACTTGCTGAATGGGCATGCTGCAGTTATTTTGTGGAAATAATGCTGTTTCTAACATTCATTCAATGGTTTAGGTACTCTTCGTGCACATCTTTGTTTGCACAGACAATGCGCGAGGCGTGAAGCATCGCTGGTCTGTGCATGCTACTCATTCTAGATTTCGCACAGCTGGCTCTCAAGTTTTCAGTTGTATAGTGCACTTGCTGAATGGGAGTGCTGCAGCTCTTTTGTGGAAATAATGCTGTTTCTAACAGGCATTCAATGGTTTAGGTACTCTTCGTGCACATCTGTGTTTTGCACAGACGATGCGCGAGGCATGAAGCATCGCTGGTCTGTGCATGCTACTCATTCTAGATTTCGTACAGCTGGCTCTCAAGTTTTCAGTTGTTTCGTGCACTTGGTGAATGGGCATGCTGCAGCTCTTTTGTGGAAATAATGCTGTTTCTAACAGGCATTCAATGGTTTAGGTACTCTTTGTGCACATCTTTGTTTGCACAGACGATGCGCGAGGCGTGAAGCATCGCTGGTCTGTGCATGCTACTCATTCTAGATTTCGCACAGCTGGCTCTCAAGTTTTCAGTTGTATAGTGCACTTGCTGAATGGGCATGCTGCAGTTATTTTGTGGAAATAATGCTGTTTCTAACAGGCATTCAATGGTTTAGGTACTCTTTGTGCACATCTTTGCACAGACGATGCGCGAGGCGTGAAGCATCGCTGGTCTGTGCATGCTACTCATTCTTGATGTCGCACAGCTGGCTCTCAAGTTTTCAGTTGTTTCGTGCACTTGCTGAATGGGCATGCTGCAGCTGTTTTGTGGAAATAATGCTGTTTCTAACAGGCATTCAATGGTTTAGGTACTCTTCTTGCACATCTGTGTTTTGCACAGACGATGCGCGAGGCGTGAAGCATCGCTGGTCTGTGCATGCTACTAATTCTAGATTTCGCACAGCTGACTCTCAAGTTTTCAGTTGTATAGTGCACTTGCTGAATGGGCATGCTGCAGTTATTTTGTGGAAATAATGCTGTTTCTAACATTCATTCAATGGTTTAGGTACTCTTTGTGCACATCTTTGTTTGCACAGACGATGCGCGAGGCGTGAAGCATCGCTGGTCTGTGCATGCTACTCATTCTAGATTTCGCACAGCTGGCTGTCAAGTTTTCAGTTGTTTCGTGCACTTACTGAATGGGCATGCTGCAGCTCGTTTGTGGAAATAATGCTGTTTCTAACAGGCATTCAATGGTTTAGGTACTCTTTGTGCACATCTTTGTTTGCACAGACGATGCGCGAGGTGTGAAGCATCGCTGGTCTGTGCATGCTACTCATTCTAGATTTCGCACAGCTGGCTGTCAAGTTTTCAGTTGTTTCGTGCACTTGCTGAATGGGCATGCTGCAGCTCTTTTGTGGAAATAATGCTGTTTCTAACAGGCATTCAATGGTTTAGGTACTCTTTGTGCACATCTTTGTTTGCACAGACGATGCGCGAGGCGTGAAGCATCGCTGGTCTGTGCATGCTACTCATTCTAGATTTCGCACAGCTGGCTCTCAAGTTTTCAGTTGTATAGTGCACTTGATAACTGGGCATGCTGCAGTTATTTTGTGGAAATAATGCTGTTTCTAACAGGCATTCAATGGTTTAGGTACTCTTTGTGCACATCTTTGTTTGCACAGAGGATGCGCGAGGCGTGAAGCATCGCTGGTCTGTGCATGCTACTAATTCTAGATTTCGCACAGCTGGCTCTCAAGTTTTCAGTTGTTTCGTGCACTTGCTGAATGGGCATGCTGCAGCTCTTTTGTGGAAATAATGCTGTTTCTAACAGGCATTCAATGGTTTAGGTACTCTTCGTGCACATCTGTGTTTTGCACAGACGATGCGCGAGGCGTGAAGCATCGCTGGTCTGTGCATGCTACTCATTCTAGATTTCGCACAGCTGGCTCTCAAGTTTTCAGTTGTTTCGTGCACTTGCTGAATGGGCATGCTGCAGCTCTTTTGTGGAAATAATGCTGTTTCTAACAGGCATTCAATGGTTTAGGTACTCTTTGTGCCCATCTTTGTTTGCACAGACGATGCGCGAGGCGTGAAGCATCGCTGGTCTGTGCATGCTACTCATTCTAGATTTCGCACAGCTGGCTCTCAAGTTTTCAGTTGTATAGTGCACTTGCTGAATGGGCATGCTGCAGTTATTTTGTGGAAATAATGCTGTTTCTAACAGGCATTCAATGGTTTAGGAACTCTTTGTGCACATCTTTGTTTGCACAGAGGATGCGCGAGGCGTGAAGCATCGCTGGTCTGTGCATGCTACTAATTCTAGATTTCGCACAGCTGGCTCTCAAGTTTTCAGTTGTTTCGTGCACTTGCTGAATGGGCATGCTGCAGCTCTTTTGTGGAAATAATGCTGTTTCTAACAGGCATTCAATGGTTTAGGTACTCTTCGTGCACATCTTTGTTTGCACAGACGATGCGCGAGGCGTGAAGCATCGCTGGTCTGTGCATGCTACTCATTCTAGATTTCGCACAGCTGGCTCTCAAGTTTTCAGTTGTTTCGTGCACTCTCTAAATGGGCATGCTGCAGCTCCTTTGTGGAAATAATGCTGTTTCTAACAGGCATTCAATGGTTTAGGTACTCTTCGTGCACATCTGTGTTTTGCACAGACGATGCGCGAGGCGTGAAGCATCGCTGGTCTGTGCATGCTACTGATTCTAGATTTCGCACAGCTGGATCTCAAGTTTTCAGTCGTTTCGTGCACTTGGTGAATGGGCATGCTGCAGCTCTTTTGTGGAAATAATGCTGTTTCTAACAGGCATTCAATGGTTTAGGTACTCTTTGTGCACATCTTTGTTTGCACAGACGATGCGCGAGGCGTGAAGCATCGCTGGTCTGTGCATGCTACTCATTCTAGATTTCGCACAGCTGGCTCTCAAGTTTTCAGTTGTATAGTGCACTTGCTGAATGGGCATGCTGCAGTTATTTTGTGGAAATAATGCTGTTTCTAACAGGCATTCAATGGTTTAGGTACTCTTTGTGCACATCTTTGTTTGCACAGACGATGCGCGAGGCGTGAAGCATCGCTGGTCTGTGCATGCTACTCATTCTAGATTTCGCACAGCTGGCTCTCAAGTTTTCAGTTGTTTTGTGCACTTGCTGAATGGGCATGCTGCAGCTCTTTTGTGGAAATAATGCTGTTTCTAACACGCATTCAGTGGTTTAGGTACTCTTTGTGCACATCTGTGTTTGCACAGACGATGCGTGAGGCGTGGAGCATCGCTAGTCTTTGCATGCTACTCATTTCAGATTTTGCACAGCTGGCTCTCAAGTTTTCAGTTGTTTTGTGCACTTGCTGAATGGGCATGCTGCAGTTATTTTGTGGAAATAATGCTGTTCCTAACAGGCATTCAATGGTTTAGGTACTCTTTGTGCACATCTTTGTTTGCACAGACGATGCGCGAGGCGTGAAGCATCGCTGGTCTGTGCATGCTACTCATTCTAGATTTCGCACAGCTGGCTCTCAAGTTTTCAGTTGTATAGTGCACTTGCTGAATGGGCATGCTGCAGCTCTTTTGTGGAAATAATGCTGTTTCTAACAGGCATTCAATGGTTTAGGTACTCTTCGTGCACATCTGTGTTTTGCACAGACGAAGCGCGAGGCGTGAAGCATCGCTGGTCTGTGCATGCTACTCATTCTAGATTTCGCACAGCTGGCTCTCAAGTTTTCAGTTGTTTCGTGCACTTGCTGAATGGGCATGCTGCAGCTCTTTTGTGGAAATAATGCTGTTTCTAACAGGCATTCAATGGTTTAGGTACTCTTTGTGCACATCTTTGTTTGCACAGACGATGCGCGAGGCGTGAAGCATCGCTGGTCTCTGCATGCTACTCATTCTAGATTTCGCACAGCTGGCTCTCAAGTTTTCAGTTGTATAGTGCACTTGCTGAATGGGCATGCTGCAGTCATTTTGTGGAAATAATGCTGTTCCTAACAGGCATTCAATGGTTTAGTTACTCTTTGTGCACATGTTTGTTTGCACAGACGATGCGCGAGGCGTGAAGCATCGCTGGTCTGTGCATGCTACTCATTCTAGATTTCGCACAGCTGGCTCTCAAGTTTTCAGTTGTTTCGTGCACTTGCTGAATGGGCATGCTGCAGCTCTTTTGTGGAAATAATGCTGTTTCTAACAGGCATTCAATGGTTTAGGTACTCTCCGTGCACATCTTTGTTTGCACAGACGATGCGCGAGGCGTGAAGCATCGCTGGTCTGTGCTTGCTACTCATTCTAGATTTCGCACAGCTGGCTCTCAAGTTTTCAGTTGTTTCGTGCACTTGCTGAATGGGCATGCTGCAGCTCTTTTGTGGAAATAATGCTGTTTCTAACAGGCATTCAATGGTTTAGGTACTCTTCGTGCACATCTGTGTTTTGCACAGACGATGTGCGAGGCGTGAAGCATCGCTGGTCTGTGCATGCTACTAATTTTTAGATTTCGCACAGCTGACTCTCAAGTTTTCAGTTGTATAGTGCACTTGCTGAATGGGCATGCTGCAGTTATTTTGTGGAAATAATGCTGTTTCTAACATTCATTCAATGGTTTAGGTACTCTTTGTGCACATCTGTGTTTTGCACAGACGATGCGCGAGGCGTGAAGCATCGCTGGTCTGTGCATGCTACTGATTCTAGATTTCGCACAGCTGGCTCTCAAGCTTTCAGTTGTTTCGTGCACTTGCTGAATGGGCATGCTGCAGCTCTTATGTGGAAATAATGCTGTTTCTAACAGGCATTCAATGGTTTAGGTACTCTTCGTGCACATCTGTGTTTTGCACAGACGAAGCGCGAGGCGTGAAGCATCGCTGGTCTGTGCATGCTACTCATTCTAGATTTCGCACAGCTGGCTCTCAAATTTTCAGTTGTTTCGTGCACTTGCTGAATGGGCATGCTGCAGCTCTTTTGTGGAAATAATGCTGTTTCTAACAGGCATTCAATGGTTTAGGTACTCTTTGTGCACATCTTTGTTCGCACAGACGATGCGCGAGGCGTGAAGCATCGCTGGTCTCTGCATGCTACTCATTCTAGATTTCGCACAGCTGGCTCTCAAGTTTTCAGTTGTATAGTGCACTTGCTGAATGGGCATGCTGCAGTTATTTTGTGGAAATAATGCTGTTCCTAACAGGCATTCAATGGTTTAGGTACTCTTTGTGCACATCTGTTTTTTGCACAGACGATGCGCGAGGCGTGAAGCATCGCTGGTCTGTGCATGCTACTCATTCTAGATTTCGCACAGCTGGCTCTCAAGTTTTCAGTTGTTTCGTGCACTTGCTGAATGGGCATGCTGCAGCTCTTTTGCGGAAATAATGCTGTTTCTAACTGGCATTCAATGGTTTAGGTACTCTTTGTCACATCTTTGTTTTGCACAGACGATGCGCGAGGCGTGAAGCATCGCTGGTCTGTGCATGCTACTCATTCTAGATTTCGCACAGCTGGCTCTCAAGTTTTCAGTTGTTTCGTGCACTTGCTGAATGGGCATGCTGCAGCTCTTTTGTGGAAATAATGCTGTTTCTAACAGGCATTCAATGGTTTAGGTACTCTTCGTGCACATCTGTGTTTTGCACAGACGATGCGCGAGGCGTGAAGCATCCCTGGTCTGTGCATGCCACTCATTCTAGATTTCGCACAGCTGGCTCTCAAGTTTTCAGTTGTATAGTGCACTTGCTGAATGGGCATGCTGCAGTTATTTTGTGGAAATAATGCTGTTTCTAACATTCATTCAATGGTTTAGGTACTCTTCGTGCACATCTTTGTTTGCACAGACAATGCGCGAGGCGTGAAGCATCGCTGGTCTGTGCATGCTACTCATTCTAGATTTCGCACAGCTGGCTCTCAAGTTTTCAGTTGTTTCGTGCACTTGCTGAATGGGCATGCTGCAGCTCTTTTGTGGAAATAATGCTGTTTCTAACAGGCATTCAATGGTTTAGGTACTCTTCGTGCACATCTGTGTTTTGCACAGACGATGCGCGAGGCGTGAAGCATCGCTGGTCTGTGCATGCTACTCATTCTAGGTTTCGTACAGCTGGCTCTCAAGTTTTCAGTTGTTTCGTGCACTTGGTGAATGGGCATGCTGCAGCTCTTTTGTGGAAATAATGCTGTTTCTAACAGGCATTCAATGGTTTAGGTACTCTTTGTGCACATCTTTGTTTGCACAGACGATGCGCGAGGCGTGAAGCATCGCTGGTCTGTGCATGCTACTCATTCTAGATTTCGCACAGCTGGCTCTCAAGTTTTCAGTTGTATAGTGCACTTGCTGAATGGGCATGCTGCAGTTATTTTGTGGAAATAATGCTGTTTCTAACAGGCATTCAATGGTTTAGGTACTCTTTGTGCACATCTTTGTTTGCACAGACGATGCGCGAGGCGTGAAGCATCGCTGGTCTGTGCATGCTACTCATTCTTGATGTCGCACAGCTGGCTCTCAAGTTTTCAGTTGTTTCGTGCACTTGCTGAATGGGCATGCTGCAGCTCTTTTGTGGAAATAATGCTGTTTCTAACAGGCATTCAATGGTTTAGGTACTCTTCGTGCACATCTGTGTTTTGCACAGACGATGCGCGAGGCGTGAAGCATCGCTGGTCTGTGCATGCTACTAATTCTAGATTTCGCACAGCTGACTCTCAAGTTTTCAGTTGTATAGTGCACTTGCTGAATGGGCATGCTGCAGTTATTTTGTGGAAATAATGCTGTTTCTAACATTCATTCAATGGTTTAGGTACTCTTTGTGCACATCTTTGCACAGACGATGCGCGAGGCGTGAAGCATCGCTGGTCTGTGCATGCTACTCATTCTAGATTTCGCACAGCTGGCTCTCAAGCTTTCAGTTGTTTCGTGCACTTGCTGAATGGGCATGCTGCAGCTCTTATGTGGAAATAATGCTGTTTCTAACAGGCATTCAATGGTTTAGGTACTCTTCGTGCACATCTGTGTTTTGCACAGACGAAGCGCGAGGCGTGAAGCATCGCTGGTCTGTGCATGCTACTCATTCTAGATTTCGCACAGCTGGCTCTCAAATTTTCAGTTGTTTCGTGCACTTGCTGAATGGGCATGCTGCAGCTCTTTTGTGGAAATAATGCTGTTTCTAACAGGCATTCAATGGTTTAGGTACTCTTTGTGCACATCTTTGTTCGCACAGACGATGCGCGAGGCGTGAAGCATCGCTGGTCTCTGCATGCTACTCATTCTAGATTTCGCACAGCTGGCTCTCAAGTTTTCAGTTGTATAGTGCACTTGCTGAATGGGCATGCTGCAGTTATTTTGTGGAAATAATGCTGTTCCTAACAGGCATTCAATGGTTTAGGTACTCTTTGTGCACATCTGTGTTTTGCACAGACGATGCGCGAGGCGTGAAGCATCGCTGGTCTGTGCATGCTACTCATTCTAGATTTCGCACAGCTGGCTCTCAAGTTTTCAGTTGTTTCGTGCACTTGCTGAATGGGCATGCTGCAGCTCTTTTGTGGAAATAATGCTGTTTCTAACAGGCATTCAATGGTTTAGGTACTCTCCGTGCACATCTTTGTTTGCACAGACGATGCGCGAGGCGTGAAGCATCGCTGGTCTCTGCATGCTACTCATTCTAGATTTCGCACAGCTGGCTCTCAAGTTTTCAGTTGTTTCGTGCACTTGCTGAATGGGCATGCTGCAGCTCTTATGAGGAAATAATGCTGTTTCTAACAGGCATTCAATGGTTTAGGTACTCTTCGTGCACATCTGTGTTTTGCACAGACGATGCGCGAGGCGTGAAGCATCCCTGGTCTGTGCATGCCACTCATTCTAGATTTCGCACAGCTGGCTCTCAAGTTTTCAGTTGTATAGTGCACTTGCTGAATGGGCATGCTGCAGTTATTTTGTGGAAATAATGCTGTTTCTAACATTCATTCAATGGTTTAGGTACTCTTCGTGCACATCTTTGTTTGCACAGACAATGCGCGAGGCGTGAAGCATCGCTGGTCTGTGCATGCTACTCATTCTAGATTTCGCACAGCTGGCTCTCAAGTTTTCAGTTGTTTCGTGCACTTGCTGAATGGGCATGCTGCAGCTCTTTTGTGGAAATAATGCTGTTTCTAACAGGCATTCAATGGTTTAGGTACTCTTCGTGCACATCTGTGTTTTGCACAGACGATGCGCGAGGCGTGAAGCATCGCTGGTCTGTGCATGCTACTCATTCTAGATTTCGTACAGCTGGCTCTCAAGTTTTCAGTTGTTTCGTGCACTTGGTGAATGGGCATGCTGCAGCTCTTTTGTGGAAATAATGCTGTTTCTAACAAGCATTCAATGGTTTAGGTACTCTTTGTGCACATCTTTGTTTGCACAGACGATGCGCGAGGCGTGAAGCATCGCTGGTCTGTGCATGCTACTCATTCTAGATTTCGCACAGCTGGCTCTCAAGTTTTCAGTTGTATAGTGCACTTGCTGAATGGGCATGCTGCAGTTATTTTGTGGAAATCATGCTGTTTCTAACAGGCATTCAATGGTTTAGGTACTCTTTGTGCACATCTTTGTTTGCACAGACGATGCGCGAGGCGTGAAGCATCGCTGGTCTGTGCATGCTACTCATTCTTGATGTCGCACAGCTGGCTCTCAAGTTTTCAGTTGTTTCGTGCACTTGCTGAATGGGCATGCTGCAGCTCTTTTGTGGAAATAATGCTGTTTCTAACAGGCATTCAATGGTTTAGGTACTCTTCGTGCACATCTGTGTTTTGCACAGACGATGCGCGAGGCGTGCAGCATCGCTGGTCTGTGCATGCTACTAATTCTAGATTTCGCACAGCTGACTCTCAAGTTTTCAGTTGTATAGTGCACTTTCTGAATGGGCATGCTGCAGTTATTTTGTGGAAATAATGCTGTTTCTAACATTCATTCAATGGTTTAGGTACTCTTTGTGCACATCTTTGTTTGCACAGACGATGCGCGAGGCGTGAAGCATCGCTGGTCTGTGCATGCTACTCATTCTAGATTTCGCACAGCTGGCTGTCAAGTTTTCAGTTGTTTCGTGCACTTACTGAATGGGCATGCTGCAGCTCGTTTGTGGAAATAATGCTGTTTCTAACAGGCATTCAATGGTTTAGGTACTCTTTGTGCACATCTTTGTTTGCACAGACGATGCGCGAGGTGTGAAGCATGGCTGGTCTGTGCATGCTACTCATTCTAGATTTCGCACAGCTGGCTCTCAAGTTTTCAGTTGTTTCGTGCACTTGCTGAATGGGCATGCTGCAGCTCTTTTGTGGAAATAATGCTGTTTCTAACAGGCATTCAATGGTTTAGGTACTCTTTGTGCACATCTTTGTTTGCACAGACGATGCGCGAGGCGTGAAGCATCGCTGGTCTGTGCATGCTACTCATTCTAGATTTCGCACAGCTGGCTGTCAAGTTTTCAGTTGTTTCGTGCACTTACTGAATGGGCATGCTGCAGCTCGTTTGTGGAAATAATGCTGTTTCTAACAGGCATTCAATGGTTTAGGTACTCCTTGTGCACATCTTTGTTTGCACAGACGATGCGCGAGGCGTGAAGCATCGCTGGTCTGTGCATGCTACTCATTCTAGATTTCGCACAGCTGGCTCTCAAGTTTTCAGTTGTATAGTGCACTTGATGACTGGGCATGCTGCAGTTATTTTGTGGAAATAATGCTGTTTCTAACAGGCATTCAATGGTTTAGGTACTCTTTGTGCACATCTTTGTTTGCACAGAGGATGCGCGAGGCGTGAAGCATCGCTGGTCTGTGCATGCTACTAATTCTAGATTTCGCACAGCTGGCTCTCAAGTTTTCAGTTGTTTCGTCCACTTGCTGAATGGGCATGCTGCAGCTCTTTTGTGGAAATAATGCTGTTTCTAACAGGCATTCAATGGTTTAGGTACTCTTCGTGCACATCTGTGTTTTGCACAGACGATGCGTGAGGCGTGAAGCATCGCTGGTCTGTGCATGCTACTCATTCTAGATTTCGCACAGCTGGCTCTCAAGTTTTCAGTTGTTTCGTGCACTTGCTGAATGGGCATGCTGCAGCTCTTTTGTGGAAATAATGCTGTTTCTAACAGGCATTCAATGGTTTAGGTACTCTTTGTGCCCATCTTTGCACAGACGATGCGCGAGGCGTGAAGCATCGCTGGTCTGTGCATGCTACTCATTCTAGATTTCGCACAGCTGGCTCTCAAGTTTTCAGTTGTATAGTGCACTTGCTGAATGGGCATGCTGCAGTTATTTTGTGGAAATAATGCTGTTTCTAACAGGCATTCAATGGTTTAGGAACTCTTTGTGCACATCTTTGTTTGCACAGAGGATGCGCGAGGCGTGAAGCATCGCTGGTCTGTGCATGCTACTAATTCTAGATTTCGCACAGCTGGCTCTCAAGTTTTCAGTTGTTTCGTGCACTTGCTGAATGGGCATGCTGCAGCTCTTTTGTGGAAATAATGCTGTTTCTAACAGGCATTCAATGGTTTAGGTACTCTTCGTGCACATCTTTGTTTGCATAGACGATGCGCGAGGCGTGAAGCATCGCTGGTCTGTGCATGCTACTCATTCTAGATTTCGCACAGCTGGCTCTCAAGTTTTCAGTTGTTTCGTGCACTCTCTAAATGGGCATGCTGCAGCTCCTTTGTGGAAATAATGCTGTTTCTAACAGACATTCAATGGTTTAGGTACTCTTCGTGCACATCTGTGTTTTGCACAGACGATGCGCGAGGCGTGAAGCATCGCTGGTCTGTGCATGCTACTGATTCTAGATTTCGCACAGCTGGATCTCAAGTTTTCAGTTGTTTCGTGCACTTGGTGAATGGGCATGCTGCAGCTCTTTTGTGGAAATAATGCTGTTTCTAACAGGCATTCAATGGTTTAGGTACTCTTTGTGCACATCTTTGTTTGCACAGACGATGCGCGAGGCGTGAAGCATCGCTGGTCTGTGCATGCTACTCATTCTAGATTTCGCACAGCTGGCTCTCAAGTTTTCAGTTGTATAGTGCACTTGCTGAATGGGCATGCTGCAGTTATTTTGTGGAAATAATGCTGTTTCTAACAGGCATTCAATGGTTTAGGTACTCTTTGTGCACATCTTTGTTTGCACAGACGATGCGCGAGGCGTGAAGCATCGCTGGTCTGTGCATGCTACTCATTCTAGATTTCGCACAGCTGGCTCTCAAGTTTTCAGTTGTTTTGTGCACTTGCTGAATGGGCATGCTGCAGCTCTTTTGTGGAAATAATGCTGTTTCTAACACGCATTCAGTGGTTTAGGTACTCTTTGTGCACATCTGTGTTTGCACAGACGATGCGTGAGGCGTGGAGCATCGCTAGTCTTTGCATGCTACTCATTTCAGATTTTGCACAGCTGGCTCTCAAGTTTTCAGTTGTTTTGTGCACTTGCTGGATGGGCATGCTTCAGCTCTTTTGTGGAAATAATGCTGTTTCTAACAGGCATTCAATGGTTTAGGTACTCTTTGTGCACATCTGTGTTTGCACAGACGATGCGCGAGGCATGGAGCATCGCTAGTCTGTGCATGCTACTAATTTCAGATTTTGCACAGCTGGCTCTCAAGTTTTCAGTTGTTTTGTGCACTTGCTGAATGGGCATGTTTCAGCTCTTTTGTGGAAATAATGCCGTTTCTAACAGGCATTCAATGGTTTAGGTACTCTTTGTGCATATCTGTGTTTGCGCAGACGATGCGGGAGGCGTGAAGCATCGCTTGTCTGTGCATGATACTCATTCTAGATTTCGCACAGCTGGCTCTCAAGTTTTCAGTTGTTTTGTGCACTTGCTGAATGGGCATGCTGCAGTTCTTTTGTGGAAATAATGCTGTTTCTGACAGGCATTCAATGGTTTAGTTACTCTTTGTGCACATCTGTGTTTCCACAGACGATGCGCGAGGCGTGAAGCATCGCTTGTCTGTGCATGCTACGCATTCTAGATTTCGCACAGCTGGCTCTCAAGTTTTCAGTTGTTTCGTGCACTTGCTGAATGGGCATGCTGCAGCTCTTTTGTGGAAATAATGCTGTTTCTAACAGGCATTCAATGGTTTAGGTACCCTTTGTGCACATCTGTGTTTGCACAGACGATGCGCGAGGCGTGAAGCATCGCTTGTCTGTGCATGCTACGCATTCTAGATTTCGCACAGCTGGCTCTCAAGTTTTCAGTTGTTTCGTGCACTTGCTGAAATGGCATGCTGCAGCTCTTTTGTGGAAATAATGCTGTTTCTAACAGGCATTCAATGGTTTAGGTACTCTTTGTGCACATCTTTGTTTTGCACAGACGATGCGCGAGGCGTGAAGCATCGCTGGTCTGTGCATGCTACTGATTCTAGATTTCGCACAGCTGGCTCTCAAGTTTTCAGTTGTTTTGTGCACTTGCTGAATGGGCATGCTTCAGCTCTTTTGTGGAAAAAATGCTGTTTCTAACAGGCATTCAATGATTTAGGTACTCTTTGTGCACATTTGTGTTTGCACAGACGATGCGTGAGGCGTGGAGCATCGCTAGTCTTTGCATGCTACTCATTTCAGATTTCGCACAGCTGGCTCTCAAGTTTTCAGTTGTTTTGAGCACTTGCTGAGTGGGCATGCTTCAGCTCTTTTGTGGAAATAATGCTGTTTCTAACAGGCATTCAATGGTTTAGGTACTCTTTGTGCACATCTTTGTTTGCACAGACGATGCGCGAGGCGTGAAGCATCGCTGGTCTCTGCATGCTACTCGTTCTAGATTTCGCACAGCTGGCTCTCATGTTTTCAGTTGTATAGTGCACTTGCTGAATGGGCATGCTGCAGTTATTTTGTGGAAATAATGCTGTTTCTAACAGGCATTCAATGGTTTAGGTACTCTTTGTGCACATGTTTGTTTGCACAGACGATGCGCGAGGCGTGAAGCATCGCTGGTCTGTGCATGCTACTCATTCTAGATTTCGCACAGCTGGCTCTCAAGTTTTCAGTTGTTCCGTGTACTTGGTGAATGGGCATGCTGCAGCTCTGTTGTTTAAATAATGCTGTTTCTAACAGGCATTCAATGGTTTAGGTACTCTTTGTGCACATCTTTGTTTGCACAGACGCTGCGCGAGGCGTGAAGCATCGCTGGTCTGTGCATGCTACTCATTCTAGATTTCGCACAGCTGGCTCTCAAGTTTTCAGTTGTATAGTGCACTTGCTGAATGGGCATGCTGCAGTTATTTTGTGGAAATAATGCTGTTTCTAACAGGCATTCAATGGTTTAGGTACTCTTTGTGCACATCTGTGTTTGCACAGACGATGCGCGAGGCATGGAGCATCGCTAGTCTGTGCATGCTACTAATTTCAGATTTTGCACAGCTGGCTCTCAAGTTTTCAGTTGTTTTGTGCACTTGCTGAATGGGCATGTTTCAGCTCTTTTGTGGAAATAATGCCGTTTCTAACAGGCATTCAATGGTTTAGGTACTCTTTGTGCATATCTGTGTTTGCACAGACGATGCGGGAGGCGTGAAGCATCGCTTGTCTGTGCATGCTACTCATTCTAGATTTCGCACAGCTGGCTCTCAAGTTTTCAGTTGTTTTGTGCACTTGCTGAATGGGCATGCTGCAGTTCTTTTGTGGAAATAATGCTGTTTCTGACAGGCATTCAATGGTTTAGTTACTCTTTGTGCACATCTGTGTTTCCACAGACGATGCGCGAGGCGTGAAGCATCGCTGGTCTGTGCATGCTACTCATTCTAGATTTCGCACAGCTGGCTCTCAAGTTTTCAGTTGTATAGTGCACTTGATGACTGGGCATGCTGCAGTTATTTTGTGGAAATAATGCTGTTTCTAACAGGCATTCAATGGTTTAGGTACTCTTTGTGCACATCTTTGTTTGCACAGAGGATGCGCGAGGCGTGAAGCATCGCTGGTCTGTGCATGCTACTAATTCTAGATTTCGCACAGCTGGCTCTCAAGTTTTCAGTTGTTTCGTCCACTTGCTGAATGGGCATGCTGCAGCTCTTTTGTGGAAATAATGCTGTTTCTAACAGGCATTCAATGGTTTAGGTACTCTTCGTGCACATCTGTGTTTTGCACAGACGATGAGTGAGGCGTGAAGCATCGCTGGTCTGTGCATGCTACTCATTCTAGATTTCGCACAGCTGGCTCTCAAGTTTTCAGTTGTTTCGTGCACTTGCTGAATGGGCATGCTGCAGCTCTTTTGTGGAAATAATGCTGTTTCTAACAGGCATTCAATGGTTTAGGTACTCTTTGTGCCCATCTTTGTTTGCACAGACGATGCGCGAGGCGTGAAGCATCGCTGGTCTGTGCATGCTACTCATTCTAGATTTCGCACAGCTGGCTCTCAAGTTTTCAGTTGTATAGTGCACTTGCTGAATGGGCATGCTGCAGTTATTTTGTGGAAATAATGCTGTTTCTAACAGGCATTCAATGGTTTAGGAACTCTTTGTGCACATCTTTGTTTGCACAGAGGATGCGCGAGGCGTGAAGCATCGCTGGTCTGTGCATGCTACTAATTCTAGATTTCGCACAGCTGGCTCTCAAGTTTTCAGTTGTTTCGTGCACTTGCTGAATGGGCATGCTGCAGCTCTTTTGTGGAAATAATGCTGTTTCTAACAGGCATTCAATGGTTTAGGTACTCTTCGTGCACATCTTTGTTTGCATAGACGATGCGCGAGGCGTGAAGCATCGCTGGTCTGTGCATGCTACTCATTCTAGATTTCGCACAGCTGGCTCTCAAGTTTTCAGTTGTTTCGTGCACTCTCTAAATGGGCATGCTGCAGCTCCTTTGTGGAAATAATGCTGTTTCTAACAGGCATTCAATGGTTTAGGTACTCTTCGTGCACATCTGTGTTTTGCACAGACGATGCGCGAGGCGTGAAGCATCGCTGGTCTGTGCATGCTACTGATTCTAGATTTCGCACAGCTGGATCTCAAGTTTTCAGTTGTTTCGTGCACTTGGTGAATGGGCATGCTGCAGCTCTTTTGTGGAAATAATGCTGTTTCTAACAGGCATTCAATGGTTTAGGTACTCTTTGTGCACATCTTTGTTTGCACAGACGATGCGCGAGGCATGAAGCATCGCTGGTCTGTGCATGCTACTCATTCTAGATTTCGCACAGCTGGCTCTCAAGTTTTCAGTTGTATAGTGCACTTGCTGAATGGGCATGCTGCAGTTATTTTGTGGAAATAATGCTGTTTCTAACAGGCATTCAATGGTTTAGGTACTCTTTGTGCACATCTTTGTTTGCACAGACGATGCGCGAGGCGTGAAGCATCGCTGGTCTGTGCATGCTACTCATTCTAGATTTCGCACAGCTGGCTCTCAAGTTTTCAGTTGTTTTGTGCACTTGCTGAATGGGCATGCTGCAGCTCTTTTGTGGAAATAATGCTGTTTCTAACACGCATTCAGTGGTTTAGGTACTCTTTGTGCACATCTGTGTTTGCACAGACGATGCGTGAGGCGTGGAGCATCGCTAGTCTTTGCATGCTACTCATTTCAGATTTTGCACAGCTGGCTCTCAAGTTTTCAGTTGTTTTGTGCACTTGCTGAATGGGCATGCTTCAGCTCTTTTGTGGAAATAATGCTGTTTCTAACAGGCATTCAATGGTTTAGGTACTCTTTGTGCACATCTGTGTTTGCACAGACGATGCGCGAGGCAAGGAGCATCGCTAGTCTGTGCATGCTACTAATTTCAGATTTTGCACAGCTGGCTCTCAAGTTTTCAGTTGTTTTGTGCACTTGCTGAATGGGCATGTTTCAGCTCTTTTGTGGAAATAATGCCGTTTCTAACAGGCATTCAATGGTTTAGGTACTCTTTGTGCATATCTGTGTTTGCACAGACGATGCGGGAGGCGTGAAGCATCGCTTGTCTGTGCATGATACTCATTCTAGATTTCGCACAGCTGGCTCTCAAGTTTTCAGTTGTTTTGTGCACTTGCTGAATGGGCATGCTGCAGTTCTTTTGTGGAAATAATGCTGTTTCTGACAGGCATTCAATGGTTTAGTTACTCTTTGTGCACATCTGTGTTTCCACAGACGATGCGCGAGGCGTGAAGCATCGCTTGTCTGTGCATGCTACGCATTCTAGATTTCGCACAGCTGGCTCTCAAGTTTTCAGTTGTTTCGTGCACTTGCTGAATGGGCATGCTGCAGCTCTTTTGTGGAAATAATGCTGTTTCTAACAGGCATTCAATGGTTTAGGTACCCTTTGTGCACATCTGTGTTTGCACAGACGATGCGCGAGGCGTGAAGCATCGCTTGTCTGTGCATGCTACGCATTCTAGATTTCGCACAGCTGGCTCTCAAGTTTTCAGTTGTTTCGTGCACTTGCTGAATGGGCATGCTGCAGCTCTTTTGTGGAAATAATGCTGTTTCTAACAGGCATTCAATGGTTTAGGTACTCTTTGTGCACATCTTTGTTTTGCACAGACGATGCGCGAGGCGTGAAGCATCACTGGTCTGTGCATGCTACTGATTCTAGATTTCGCACAGCTGGCTCTCAAGTTTTCAGTTGTTTTGTGCACTTGCTGAATGGGCATGCTTCAGCTCTTTTGTGGAAAAAATGCTGTTTCTAACAGGCATTCAATGATTTAGGTACTCTTTGTGCACATTTGTGTTTGCACAGACGATGCGTGAGGCGTGGAGCATCGCTAGTCTTTGCATGCTACTCATTTCAGATTTCGCACAGCTGGCTCTCAAGTTTTCAGTTGTTTTGAGCACTTGCTGAGTGGGCATGCTTCAGCTCTTTTGTGGAAATAATGCTGTTTCTAACAGGCATTCAATGGTTTAGGTACTCTTTGTGCACATCTTTGTTTGCACAGACGATGCGCGAGGCGTGAAGCATCGCTGGTCTCTGCATGCTACTCGTTCTAGATTTCGCACAGCTGGCTCTCAAGTTTTCAGTTGTATAGTGCACTTGCTGAATGGGCATGCTGCAGTTATTTTGTGGAAATAATGCTGTTTCTAACAGGCATTCAATGGTTTAGGTACTCTTTGTGCACATGTTTGTTTGCACAGACGATGCGCGAGGCGTGAAGCATCGCTGGTCTGTGCATGCTACTCATTCCAGATTTCGCACAGCTGGCTCTCAAGTTTTCAGTTGTTCCGTGTACTTGGTGAATGGGCATGCTGCAGCTCTGTTGTTTAAATAATGCTGTTTCTAACAGGCATTCAATGGTTTAGGTACTCTTTGTGCACATCTTTGTTTGCACAGACGCTGCGCGAGGCGTGAAGCATCGCTGGTCTGTGCATGCTACTCATTCTAGATTTCGCACAGCTGGCTCTCAAGTTTTCAGTTGTATAGTGCACTTGCTGAATGGGCATGCTGCAGTTATTTTGTGGAAATAATGCTCTTTCTAACAGGCATTCAATGGTTTAGGTACTCTTTGTGCACATCTTTGTTTGCACAGACGATGCGCGAGGCGTGAAGCATCGCTGGTCTGAACATGCTACTCATTATAGATTTCGCACAGCTGGCTCTCAAGTTTTCAGTTGTTTCGTGCACTTGCTGAATGGGCATGCTGCAGCTCTTTTGCGGAAATAATGCTGTTTCTAACTGGCATTCAATGGTTTAGGTACTCTTTGTCACATCTTTGTTTTGCACAGACGATGCGCGAGGCGTGAAGCATCGCTGGTCTGTGCATGCTACTCATTCTAGATTTCGCACAGCTGGCTCTCAAGTTTTCAGTTGTTTCGTGCACTTGCTGAATGGGCATGCTGCAGCTCTTTTGTGGAAATAATGCTGTTTCTAACAGGCATTCAATGGTTTAGGTACTCTTCGTGCACATCTGTGTTTTGCACAGACGATGCGCGAGGCGTGAAGCATCGCTGGTCTGTGCATGCTACTCATTCTAGATTTCGCACAGCTGGCTCTCAAGTTTTCAGTTGTTTCGTGCACTTGCTGAATGGGCATGCTGCAGCTCTTTTGTGGAAATAATGCTGTTTCTAACAGGCATTCAATGGTTTAGGTACTCTTTGTGCACATCTTTGTTTGCACAGACGATGCGCGAGGCGTGAAGCATCGCTGGTCTCTGCATGCTACTCATTCTAGATTTCGCACAGCTGGCTCTCAAGTTTTCAGTTGTATAGTGCACTTGCTGAATGGGCATGCTGCAGTTATTTTGTGGAAATAATGCTGTTTCTAACAGGCATTCAATGGTTTAGGTACTCTTTGTGCACATGTTTGTTTGCACAGACGATGCGCGAGGCGTGAAGCATCGCTGGTCTGTGCATGCTACTCATTCTAGATTTCGCACAGCTGGCTCTCAAGTTTTCAGTTGTTTCGTGCATTTGCTGAATGGGCATGCTGCAGCTCTTTTGTGGAAATAATGCTGTTTCTAACAGGCATTCAATGGTTTAGGTACCCTTCGTGCACATCTGTGTTTTGCACAGACGATGCGCGAGGCGTGAAGCATCGCTGGTCTGTGCATGCTACTCATTCTAGATTTCGCACAGCTGGCTCTCAAGTTTTCAGTTGTTCCGTGCACTTGGTGAATGGGCATGCTGCAGCTCTTTTGTGGAAATAATGCTGTTTCTAACAGGCATTCAATGGTTTAGGTACTCTTTGTGCACATCTTTGTTTGCACAGACGCTGCGCGAGGCGTGAAGCATCGCTGGTCTGTGCATGCTACTCATTCTAGATTTCGCACAGCTGGCCCTCAAGTTTTCAGTTGTATAGTGCACTTGCTGAATGGGCATGCTGCAGTTATTTTGTGGAAATAATGCTGTTTCTAACAGGCATTCAATGGTTTAGGTACTCTTTGTGCACATCTTTGTTTGCACAGACGATGCGCGAGGCGTGAAGCATCGCTGGTCTGTGCATGCTACTCATTCTAGATTTCGCACAGCTGGCTCTCAAGTTTTCAGTTGTTTCGTGCACTTGCTGAATGGGCATGCTGCAGCTCTTTTGTGGAAATAATGCTGTTTCTAACAGGCATTCAATGGTTTAGGTACTCTTCGTGCACATCTGTGTTTTGCACAGACGATGCGCGAGGCGTGAAGCATCGCTGGTCTGTGCATGCTACTCATTCTAGATTTCGCACAGCTGACTCTCAAGTTTTCAGGTGTATAGTGCACTTGCTGAATGGGCATGCTGCAGTTATTTTCTGGAAACAATGCTGTTTCTAACATTCATTCAATGGTTTAGGTACTCTTTGTGCACATCTTTGTTTGCACAGACGATGCGCGAGGCATGAAGCATCGCTGGTCTGTGCATGCTACTCATTCTAGATTTCGCACAGCTGGCTCTCAAGTTTTCAGTTGTTTCGTGCACTTGCTGAATGGGCATGCTGCAGCTCTTTTGTGGAAATAATGCTGTTTCTAACAGGCATTCAATGGTTTAGGTACTCTTCGTGCACATCGGTGTTTTGCACAGACGATGCGCGAGGCGTGAAGCATCGCTGGTCTGTGCATGCTACTCATTCTAGATTTCGCACAGCTGACTCTCAAGTGTTCAGTTGTATAGTGCACTTGCTGAATGGGCATGCTGCAGTTATTTTGTGGAAACAATGCTGTTTCTAACATTCATTCAATGGTTTAGGTACTCTTTGTGCACATCTTTGTTTGCACAGACGATGCGCGAGGCGTGAAGCATCGCTGGTCTGTGCATGCTACTCATTCTAGATTTCGCACAGCTGGCTCTCAAGTTTTCAGTTGTTTCGTGCACTTGCTGAATGGGCATGCTGCAGCTCTTTTGTGGAAATAATGCTGTTTCTAACAGGCATTCAATGGTTTAGGTACTCTTTGTGCACATCTTTGTTTGCACAGACGATGCGCGAGGCGTGAAGCATCGCTGGTCTGTGCATGCTACTCATTCTAGATTTCGCACAGCTGGCTCTCAAGTTTTCAGTTGTTTCGTGCACTTGCTGAATGGGCATGCTGCAGCTCTTTTGTGGAAATAATGCTGTTTCTAACAGGCATTCAATGGTTTAGGTACTCTTCGTGCACATCTGTGTTTTGCACAGACGATGCGCGAGGCGTGAAGCATCGCTGGTCTGTGCATGCTACTCATTCTAGATTTCGCACAGCTGACTCTCAAGTTTTCAGTTGTATAGTGCACTTGCTGAATGGGCATGCTGCAGTTATTTTCTGGAAACAATGCTGTTTCTAACATTCATTCAATGGTTTAGGTACTCTTTGTGCACATCTTTGTTTGCACAGACGATGCGCGAGGCGTGAAGCATCGCTGGTCTGTGCATGCTACTCATTCTAGATTTCGCACAGCTGGCTCTCAAGTTTTCAGTTGTATAGTGCACTTGCTGACTGGGCCTGCTGCAGTTATTTTGTGAAAATAATGCTGTTTCTAACAGGCATTCAATGGTTTAGGTACTCTTTGTGCACATCTTTGTTTGCACAGAGGATGCGCGAGGCGTGAAGCATCGCTGGTCTGTGCATGCTACTAATTCTAGATTTCGCACAGCTGGCTCTCAAGTTTTCAGTTGTTTCGTGCGCTTGCTGAATGGGCATGCTGCAGCTCTTTTGTGGAAATAATGCTGTTTCTAACAGGCATTCAATGGTTTAGGTACTCTTTGTGCACATCTTTGTTTTGCACAGACGATGCGCGAGGCGTGAAGCATCGCTGGTCTGTGCATGCTACTCATTCTAGATTTCGCACAGCTGGCTCTCAAGTTTTCAGTTGTTCCGTGCACTTGGTGAATGGGCATGCTGCAGCTCTTTTGTGGAAATAATGCTGTTTCTAACAGGCATTCAATGGTTTAGGTACTCTTCGTGCACATCTGTGTTTTGCACAGACGATGCGCGAGGCGTGAAGCATCGCTGGTCTGTGCATGCTACTCATTCTAGATTTCGCACAGCTGGCTCTCAAGTTTTCAGTTGTTTCGTGCACTTGCTGAATGGGCATGCTGCAGCTCTTTTGTGGAAATAATGCTGTTTCTAACAGGCATTCAATGGTTTAGGTACTCTTTGTGCACATCTTTGTTTGCACAGACGATGCGCGAGGCGTGAAGCATCGCTGGTCTCTGCATGCTACTCATTCTAGATTTCGCACAGCTGGCTCTCAAGTTTTCAGTTGTATAGTGCACTTGCTGAATGGGCATGCTGCAGTTATTTTGTGGAAATAATGCTGTTTCTAACAGGCATTCAATGGTTTAGGTACTCTTTGTGCACATGTTTGTTTGCACAGACGATGCGCGAGGCGTGAAGCATCGCTGGTCTGTGCATGCTACTCATTCTAGATTTCGCACAGCTGGCTCTCAAGTTTTCAGTTGTTTCGTGCATTTGCTGAATGGGCATGCTGCAGCTCTTTTGTGGAAATAATGCTGTTTCTAACAGGCATTCAATGGTTTAGGTACCCTTCGTGCACATCTGTGTTTTGCACAGACGATGCGCGAGGCGTGAAGCATCGCTGGTCTGTGCATGCTACTCATTCTAGATTTCGCACAGCTGGCTCTCAAGTTTTCAGTTGTTCCGTGCACTTGGTGAATGGGCATGCTGCAGCTCTTTTGTGGAAATAATGCTGTTTCTAACAGGCATTCAATGGTTTAGGTACTCTTTGTGCACATCTTTGTTTGCACAGACGCTGCGCGAGGCGTGAAGCATCGCTGGTCTGTGCATGCTACTCATTCTAGATTTCGCACAGCTGGCTCTCAAGTTTTCAGTTGTATAGTGCACTTGCTGAATGGGCATGCTGCAGTTATTTTGTGGAAATAATGCTGTTTCTAACAGGCATTCAATGGTTTAGGTACTCTTTGTGCACATCTTTGTTTGCACAGACGCTGCGCGAGGCGTGAAGCATCGCTGGTCTGTGCATGCTACTCATTCTAGATTTCGCACAGCTGGCTCTCAAGTTTTCAGTTGTATAGTGCACTTGCTGAATGGGCATGCTGCAGTTATTTTCTGGAAACAATGCTGTTTCTAACATTCATTCAATGGTTTAGGTACTCTTTGTGCACATCTTTGTTTGCACAGACGATGCGCGAGGCGTGAAGCATCGCTGGTCTGTGCATGCTACTCATTCTAGATTTCGCACAGCTGGCTCTCAAGTTTTCAGTTGTTTCGTGCACTTGCTGAATGGGCATGCTGCAGCTCTTTTGTGGAAATAATGCTGTTTCTAACAGGCATTCAATGGTTTAGGTACTCTTCGTGCACATCTGTGTTTTGCACAGACGATGCGCGAGGCGTGAAGCATCGCTGGTCTGTGCATGCTACTCATTCTAGATTTCGCACAGCTGACTCTCAAGTGTTCAGTTGTATAGTGCACTTGCTGAATGGGCATGCTGCAGTTATTTTGTGGAAACAATGCTGTTTCTAACATTCATTCAATGGTTTAGGTACTCTTTGTGCACATCTTTGTTTGCACAGACGATGCGCGAGGCGTGAAGCATCGCTGGTCTGTGCATGCTACTCATTCTAGATTTCGCACAGCTGGCTCTCAAGTTTTCAGTTGTTTCGTGCACTTGCTGAATGGGCATGCTGCAGCTCTTTTGTGGAAATAATGCTGTTTCTAACAGGCATTCAATGGTTTAGGTACTCTTTGTGCACATCTTTGTTTGCACAGACGATGCGCGAGGCGTGAAGCATCGCTGGTCTGTGCATGCTACTCATTCTAGATTTCGCACAGCTGTCTCTCAAGTTTTCAGTTGTTTCGTGCACTTGCTGAATGGGCATGCTGCAGCTCTTTTGTGGAAATAATGCTGTTTCTAACAGGCATTCAATGGTTTAGGTACTCTTCGTGCACATCTGTGTTTTGCACAGACGATGCGCGAGGCGTGAAGCATCGCTGGTCTGTGCATGCTACTCATTCTAGATTTCGCACAGCTGACTCTCAAGTTTTCAGTTGTATAGTGCACTTGCTGAATGGGCATGCTGCAGTTATTTTCTGGAAACAATGCTGTTTCTAACATTCATTCAATGGTTTAGGTACTCTTTGTGCACATCTTTGTTTGCACAGACGATGCGCGAGGCGTGAAGCATCGCTGGTCTGTGCATGCTACTCATTCTAGATTTCGCACAGCTGGCTCTCAAGTTTTCAGTTGTATAGTGCACTTGCTGACTGGGCCTGCTGCAGTTATTTTGTGAAAATAATGCTGTTTCTAACAGGCATTCAATGGTTTAGGTACTCTTTGTGCACATCTTTGTTTGCACAGAGGATGCGCGAGGCGTGAAGCATCGCTGGTCTGTGCATGCTACTAATTCTAGATTTCGCACAGCTGGCTCTCAAGTTTTCAGTTGTTTCGTGCGCTTGCTGAATGGGCATGCTGCAGCTCTTTTGTGGAAATAATGCTGTTTCTAACAGGCATTCAATGGTTTAGGTACTCTTTGTGCACATCTTTGTTTTGCACAGACGATGCGCGAGGCGTGAAGCATCGCTGGTCTGTGCATGCTACTCATTCTAGATTTCGCACAGCTGGCTCTCAAGTTTTCAGTTGTTCCGTGCACTTGGTGAATGGGCATGCTGCAGCTCTTTTGTGGAAATAATGCTGTTTCTAACAGGCATTCAATGGTTTAGGTACTCTTTGTGCACATCTTTGTTTGCACAGACGCTGCGCGAGGCGTGAAGCATCGCTGGTCTGTGCATGCTACTCATTCTAGATTTCGCACAGCTGGCTCTCAAGTTTTCAGTTGTATAGTGCACTTGCTGAATGGGCATGCTGCAGTTATTTTGTGGAAATAATGCTGTTTCTAACAGGCATTCAATGGTTTAGGTACTCTTTGTGCACATCTTTGTTTGCACAGACGATGCGCGAGGCGTGAAGCATCGCTGGTCTGTGCATGCTACTCATTCTAGATTTCGCACAGCTGGCTCTCAAGTTTTCAGTTGTTTCGTGCACTTGCTGAATGGGCATGCTGCAGCTCTTTTGTGGAAATAATGCTGTTTCTAACAGGCATTCAATGGTTTAGGTACTCTTCGTGCACATCTGTGTTTTGCACAGACGATGCGCGAGGCGTGAAGCATCGCTGGTCTGTGCATGCTACTCATTCTAGATTTCGCACAGCTGACTCTCAAGTGTTCAGTTGTATAGTGCACTTGCTGAATGGGCATGCTGCAGTTATTTTGTGGAAACAATGCTGTTTCTGACATTCATTCAATGGTTTAGGTACTCTTTGTGCACATCTTTGTTTGCACAGACGATGCGCGAGGCGTGAAGCATCGCTGGTCTGTGCATGCTACTCATTCTAGATTTCGCACAGCTGGCTCTCAAGTTTTCAGTTGTTTCGTGCACTTGCTGAATGGGCATGCTGCAGCTCTTTTGTGGAAATAATGCTGTTTCTAACAGGCATTCAATGGTTTAGGTACTCTTTGTGCACATCTTTGTTTGCACAGACGATGCGCGAGGCGTGAAGCATCGCTGGTCTGTGCATGCTACTCATTCTAGATTTCGCACAGCTGGCTCTCAAGTTTTCAGTTGTTTCGTGCACTTGCTGAATGGGCATGCTGCAGCTCTTTTGTGGAAATAATGCTGTTTCTAACAGGCATTCAATGGTTTAGGTACTCTTTGTGCACATCTTTGTTTGCACAGACGATGCGCGAGGCGTGAAGCATCGCTGGTCTGTGCATGCTACTCATTCTAGATTTCGCACAGCTGGCTCTCAAGTTTTCAGTTGTATAGTGCACTTGCTGACTGGGCCTGCTGCAGTTATTTTGTGAAAATAATGCTGTTTCTAACAGGCATTCAATGGTTTAGGTACTCTTTGTGCACATCTTTGTTTGCACAGAGGATGCGCGAGGCGTGAAGCATCGCTGGTCTGTGCATGCTACTCATTCTAGATTTCGCACAGCTGGCTCTCAAGTTTTCAGTTGTTTCGTGCACTTGCTGAATGGGCATGCTGCAGCTCTTTTGCGGAAATAATGCTGTTTCTAACAGGCATTCAATGGTTTAGGTACTCTTTGTCACATCTTTGTTTTGCACAGACGATGCGCGAGGCGTGAAGCATCGCTGGTCTGTGCATGCTACTCATTCTAGATTTCGCACAGCTGGCTCTCAAGTTTTCAGTTGTATAGTGCACTTGCTGAATGGGCATGCTGCAGTTATTTTGTGGAAATAATGCTGTTTCTAACAGGCATTCAATGGTTTAGGTACTCTTTGTGCACATCTTTGTTTGCACAGAGGATGCGCGAGGCGTGAAGCATCGCTGGTCTGTGCATGCTACTAATTCTAGATTTCGCACAGCTGGCTCTCAAGTTTTCAGTTGTTTCGTGCACTTGCTGAATGGGCATGCTGCAGCTCTTTTGTGGAAATAATGCTTCTTCTAACAGGCATTCAATGGTTTAGGTACTCTTTGTGCACATCTTTGTTTGCACAGACGATGCGCGAGGCGTGAAGCATCGCTGGTCTGTGCATGCTACTCATTCTAGATTTCGCACAGCTGGCTCTCAAGTTTTCAGTTGTTTCGTGCACTTGCTGAATGGGCATGCTGCAGCTCTTATGTGGAAATAATGCTGTTTCTAACAGGCATTCAATGGTTTAGGTACTCTTCGTGCACATCTGTGTTTTGCACAGACGATGCGCGAGGCGTGAAGCATCGCTAGTCTGTGCATGCTACTCATTCTAGATTTCGCACAGCTGGCTCTCAAGTTTTCAGTTGTATAGTGCACTTGCTGAATGGGCATGCTGCAGCTCTTTTGCGGAAATAATGCTGTTTCTGACAGGCATTCAATGGTTTAGTTACTCTTTGTGCACATCTGTGTTTCCACAGACGATGCGCGAGGCGTGAAGCATCGCTGGTCTGTGCATGCTACTCATTCTAGATTTCGCACAGCTGGCTCTCAAGTTTTCAGTTGTATAGTGCACTTGATGACTGGGCATGCTGCAGTTATTTTGTGGAAATAATGCTGTTTCTAACAGGCATTCAATGGTTTAGGTACTCTTTGTGCACATCTTTGTTTGCACAGAGGATGCGCGAGGCGTGAAGCATCGCTGGTCTGTGCATGCTACTAATTCTAGATTTCGCACAGCTGGCTCTCAAGTTTTCAGTTGTTTCGTCCACTTGCTGAATGGGCATGCTGCAGCTCTTTTGTGGAAATAATGCTGTTTCTAACAGGCATTCAATGGTTTAGGTACTCTTCGTGCACATCTGTGTTTTGCACAGACGATGAGTGAGGCGTGAAGCATCGCTGGTCTGTGCATGCTACTCATTCTAGATTTCGCACAGCTGGCTCTCAAGTTTTCAGTTGTTTCGTGCACTTGCTGAATGGGCATGCTGCAGCTCTTTTGTGGAAATAATGCTGTTTCTAACAGGCATTCAATGGTTTAGGTACTCTTTGTGCCCATCTTTGTTTGCACAGACGATGCGCGAGGCGTGAAGCATCGCTGGTCTGTGCATGCTACTCATTCTAGATTTCGCACAGCTGGCTCTCAAGTTTTCAGTTGTATAGTGCACTTGCTGAATGGGCATGCTGCAGTTATTTTGTGGAAATAATGCTGTTTCTAACAGGCATTCAATGGTTTAGGAACTCTTTGTGCACATCTTTGTTTGCACAGAGGATGCGCGAGGCGTGAAGCATCGCTGGTCTGTGCATGCTACTAATTCTAGATTTCGCACAGCTGGCTCTCAAGTTTTCAGTTGTTTCGTGCACTTGCTGAATGGGCATGCTGCAGCTCTTTTGTGGAAATAATGCTGTTTCTAACAGGCATTCAATGGTTTAGGTACTCTTCGTGCACATCTTTGTTTGCATAGACGATGCGCGAGGCGTGAAGCATCGCTGGTCTGTGCATGCTACTCATTCTAGATTTCGCACAGCTGGCTCTCAAGTTTTCAGTTGTTTCGTGCACTCTCTAAATGGGCATGCTGCAGCTCCTTTGTGGAAATAATGCTGTTTCTAACAGGCATTCAATGGTTTAGGTACTCTTCGTGCACATCTGTGTTTTGCACAGACGATGCGCGAGGCGTGAAGCATCGCTGGTCTGTGCATGCTACTGATTCTAGATTTCGCACAGCTGGATCTCAAGTTTTCAGTTGTTTCGTGCACTTGGTGAATGGGCATGCTGCAGCTCTTTTGTGGAAATAATGCTGTTTCTAACAGGCATTCAATGGTTTAGGTACTCTTTGTGCACATCTTTGTTTGCACAGACGATGCGCGAGGCATGAAGCATCGCTGGTCTGTGCATGCTACTCATTCTAGATTTCGCACAGCTGGCTCTCAAGTTTTCAGTTGTATAGTGCACTTGCTGAATGGGCATGCTGCAGTTATTTTGTGGAAATAATGCTGTTTCTAACAGGCATTCAATGGTTTAGGTACTCTTTGTGCACATCTTTGTTTGCCAGACGATGCGCGAGGCGTGAAGCATCGCTGGTCTGTGCATGCTACTCATTCTAGATTTCGCACAGCTGGCTCTCAAGTTTTCAGTTGTTTTGTGCACTTGCTGAATGGGCATGCTGCAGCTCTTTTGTGGAAATAATGCTGTTTCTAACACGCATTCAGTGGTTTAGGTACTCTTTGTGCACATCTGTGTTTGCACAGACGATGCGTGAGGCGTGGAGCATCGCTAGTCTTTGCATGCTACTCATTTCAGATTTTGCACAGCTGGCTCTCAAGTTTTCAGTTGTTTTGTGCACTTGCTGAATGGGCATGCTTCAGCTCTTTTGTGGAAATAATGCTGTTTCTAACAGGCATTCAATGGTTTAGGTACTCTTTGTGCACATCTGTGTTTGCACAGACGATGCGCGAGGCAAGGAGCATCGCTAGTCTGTGCATGCTACTAATTTCAGATTTTGCACAGCTGGCTCTCAAGTTTTCAGTTGTTTTGTGCACTTGCTGAATGGGCATGTTTCAGCTCTTTTGTGGAAATAATGCCGTTTCTAACAGGCATTCAATGGTTTAGGTACTCTTTGTGCATATCTGTGTTTGCACAGACGATGCGGGAGGCGTGAAGCATCGCTTGTCTGTGCATGATACTCATTCTAGATTTCGCACAGCTGGCTCTCAAGTTTTCAGTTGTTTTGTGCACTTGCTGAATGGGCATGCTGCAGTTCTTTTGTGGAAATAATGCTGTTTCTGACAGGCATTCAATGGTTTAGTTACTCTTTGTGCACATCTGTGTTTCCACAGACGATGCGCGAGGCGTGAAGCATCGCTTGTCTGTGCATGCTACGCATTCTAGATTTCGCACAGCTGGCTCTCAAGTTTTCAGTTGTTTCGTGCACTTGCTGAATGGGCATGCTGCAGCTCTTTTGTGGAAATAATGCTGTTTCTAACAGGCATTCAATGGTTTAGGTACCCTTTGTGCACATCTGTGTTTGCACAGACGATGCGCGAGGCGTGAAGCATCGCTTGTCTGTGCATGCTACGCATTCTAGATTTCGCACAGCTGGCTCTCAAGTTTTCAGTTGTTTTGTGCACTTGCTGAATGGGCATGCTTCAGCTCTTTTGTGGAAAAAATGCTGTTTCTAACAGGCATTCAATGATTTAGGTACTCTTTGTGCACATTTGTGTTTGCACAGACGATGCGTGAGGCGTGGAGCATCGCTAGTCTTTGCATGCTACTCATTTCAGATTTCGCACAGCTGGCTCTCAAGTTTTCAGTTGTTTTGAGCACTTGCTGAGTGGGCATGCTTCAGCTCTTTTGTGGAAATAATGCTGTTTCTAACAGGCATTCAATGGTTTAGGTACTCTTTGTGCACATCTTTGTTTGCACAGACGATGCGCGAGGCGTGAAGCATCGCTGGTCTCTGCATGCTACTCGTTCTAGATTTCGCACAGCTGGCTCTCAAGTTTTCAGTTGTATAGTGCACTTGCTGAATGGGCATGCTGCAGTTATTTTGTGGAAATAATGCTGTTTCTAACAGGCATTCAATGGTTTAGGTACTCTTTGTGCACATGTTTGTTTGCACAGACGATGCGCGAGGCGTGAAGCATCGCTGGTCTGTGCATGCTACTCATTCCAGATTTCGCACAGCTGGCTCTCAAGTTTTCAGTTGTTCCGTGTACTTGGTGAATGGGCATGCTGCAGCTCTGTTGTTTAAATAATGCTGTTTCTAACAGGCATTCAATGGTTTAGGTACTCTTTGTGCACATCTTTGTTTGCACAGACGCTGCGCGAGGCGTGAAGCATCGCTGGTCTGTGCATGCTACTCATTCTAGATTTCGCACAGCTGGCTCTCAAGTTTTCAGTTGTATAGTGCACTTGCTGAATGGGCATGCTGCAGTTATTTTGTGGAAATAATGCTCTTTCTAACAGGCATTCAATGGTTTAGGTACTCTTTGTGCACATCTTTGTTTGCACAGACGATGCGCGAGGCGTGAAGCATCGCTGGTCTGAACATGCTACTCATTCTAGATTTCGCACAGCTGGCTCTCAAGTTTTCAGTTGTTTCGTGCACTTGCTGAATGGGCATGCTGCAGCTCTTTTGCGGAAATAATGCTGTTTCTAACTGGCATTCAATGGTTTAGGTACTCTTTGTCACATCTTTGTTTTGCACAGACGATGCGCGAGGCGTGAAGCATCGCTGGTCTGTGCATGCTACTCATTTTAGATTTCGCACAGCTGGCTCTCAAGTTTTCAGTTGTTTCGTGCACTTGCTGAATGGGCATGCTGCAGCTCTTTTGTGGAAATAATGCTGTTTCTAACAGGCATTCAATGGTTTAGGTACTCTTCGTGCACATCTGTGTTTTGCACAGACGATGCGCGAGGCGTGAAGCATCGCTGGTCTGTGCATGCTACTCATTCTAGATTTCGCACAGCTGGCTCTCAAGTTTTCAGTTGTTTCGTGCACTTGCTGAATGGGCATGCTGCAGCTCTTTTGTGGAAATAATGCTGTTTCTAACAGGCATTCAATGGTTTAGGTACTCTTTGTGCACATCTTTGTTTGCACAGACGATGCGCGAGGCGTGAAGCATCGCTGGTCTCTGCATGCTACTCATTCTAGATTTCGCACAGCTGGCTCTCAAGTTTTCAGTTGTATAGTGCACTTGCTGAATGGGCATGCTGCAGTTATTTTGTGGAAATAATGCTGTTTCTAACAGGCATTCAATGGTTTAGGTACTCTTTGTGCACATGTTTGTTTGCACAGACGATGCGCGAGGCGTGAAGCATCGCTGGTCTGTGCATGCTACTCATTCTAGATTTCGCACAGCTGGCTCTCAAGTTTTCAGTTGTTTCGTGCATTTGCTGAATGGGCATGCTGCAGCTCTTTTGTGGAAATAATGCTGTTTCTAACAGGCATTCAATGGTTTAGGTACCCTTCGTGCACATCTGTGTTTTGCACAGACGATGCGCGAGGCGTGAAGCATCGCTGGTCTGTGCATGCTACTCATTCTAGATTTCGCACAGCTGGCTCTCAAGTTTTCAGTTGTTCCGTGCACTTGGTGAATGGGCATGCTGCAGCTCTTTTGTGGAAATAATGCTGTTTCTAACAGGCATTCAATGGTTTAGGTACTCTTTGTGCACATCTTTGTTTGCACAGACGCTGCGCGAGGCGTGAAGCATCGCTGGTCTGTGCATGCTACTCATTCTAGATTTCGCACAGCTGGCCCTCAAGTTTTCAGTTGTATAGTGCACTTGCTGAATGGGCATGCTGCAGTTATTTTGTGGAAATAATGCTGTTTCTAACAGGCATTCAATGGTTTAGGTACTCTTTGTGCACATCTTTGTTTGCACAGACGATGCGCGAGGCGTGAAGCATCGCTGGTCTGTGCATGCTACTCATTCTAGATTTCGCACAGCTGGCTCTCAAGTTTTCAGTTGTTTCGTGCACTTGCTGAATGGGCATGCTGCAGCTCTTTTGTGGAAATAATGCTGTTTCTAACAGGCATTCAATGGTTTAGGTACTCTTCGTGCACATCTGTGTTTTGCACAGACGATGCGCGAGGCGTGAAGCATCGCTGGTCTGTGCATGCTACTCATTCTAGATTTCGCACAGCTGACTCTCAAGTTTTCAGGTGTATAGTGCACTTGCTGAATGGGCATGCTGCAGTTATTTTCTGGAAACAATGCTGTTTCTAACATTCATTCAATGGTTTAGGTACTCTTTGTGCACATCTTTGTTTGCACAGACGATGCGCGAGGCGTGAAGCATCGCTGGTCTGTGCATGCTACTCATTCTAGATTTCGCACAGCTGGCTCTCAAGTTTTCAGTTGTTTCGTGCACTTGCTGAATGGGCATGCTGCAGCTCTTTTGTGGAAATAATGCTGTTTCTAACAGGCATTCAATGGTTTAGGTACTCTTCGTGCACATCGGTGTTTTGCACAGACGATGCGCGAGGCGTGAAGCATCGCTGGTCTGTGCATGCTACTCATTCTAGATTTCGCACAGCTGACTCTCAAGTGTTCAGTTGTATAGTGCACTTGCTGAATGGGCATGCTGCAGTTATTTTGTGGAAACAATGCTGTTTCTAACATTCATTCAATGGTTTAGGTACTCTTTGTGCACATCTTTGTTTGCACAGACGATGCGCGAGGCGTGAAGCATCGCTGGTCTGTGCATGCTACTCATTCTAGATTTCGCACAGCTGGCTCTCAAGTTTTCAGTTGTTTCGTGCACTTGCTGAATGGGCATGCTGCAGCTCTTTTGTGGAAATAATGCTGTTTCTAACAGGCATTCAATGGTTTAGGTACTCTTCGTGCACATCTGTGTTTTGCACAGACGATGCGCGAGGCGTGAAGCATCGCTGGTCTGTGCATGCTACTCATTCTAGATTTCGCACAGCTGACTCTCAAGTTTTCAGTTGTATAGTGCACTTGCTGAATGGGCATGCTGCAGTTATTTTCTGGAAACAATGCTGTTTCTAACATTCATTCAATGGTTTAGGTACTCTTTGTGCACATCTTTGTTTGCACAGACGATGCGCGAGGCGTGAAGCATCGCTGGTCTGTGCATGCTACTCATTCTAGATTTCGCACAGCTGGCTCTCAAGTTTTCAGTTGTATAGTGCACTTGCTGACTGGGCCTGCTGCAGTTATTTTGTGAAAATAATGCTGTTTCTAACAGGCATTCAATGGTTTAGGTACTCTTTGTGCACATCTTTGTTTGCACAGAGGATGCGCGAGGCGTGAAGCATCGCTGGTCTGTGCATGCTACTAATTCTAGATTTCGCACAGCTGGCTCTCAAGTTTTCAGTTGTTTCGTGCGCTTGCTGAATGGGCATGCTGCAGCTCTTTTGTGGAAATAATGCTGTTTCTAACAGGCATTCAATGGTTTAGGTACTCTTTGTGCACATCTTTGTTTTGCACAGACGATGCGCGAGGCGTGAAGCATCGCTGGTCTGTGTATGCTACTCATTCTAGATTTCGCACAGCTGGCTCTCAAGTTTTCAGTTGTTCCGTGCACTTGGTGAATGGGCATGCTGCAGCTCTTTTGTGGAAATAATGCTGTTTCTAACAGGCATTCAATGGTTTAGGTACTCTTCGTGCACATCTGTGTTTTGCACAGACGATGCGCGAGGCGTGAAGCATCGCTGGTCTGTGCATGCTACTCATTCTAGATTTCGCACAGCTGGCTCTCAAGTTTTCAGTTGTTTCGTGCACTTGCTGAATGGGCATGCTGCAGCTCTTTTGTGGAAATAATGCTGTTTCTAACAGGCATTCAATGGTTTAGGTACTCTTTGTGCACATCTTTGTTTGCACAGACGATGCGCGAGGCGTGAAGCATCGCTGGTCTCTGCATGCTACTCATTCTAGATTTCGCACAGCTGGCTCTCAAGTTTTCAGTTGTATAGTGCACTTGCTGAATGGGCATGCTGCAGTTATTTTGTGGAAATAATGCTGTTTCTAACAGGCATTCAATGGTTTAGGTACTCTTTGTGCACATGTTTGTTTGCACAGACGATGCGCGAGGCGTGAAGCATCGCTGGTCTGTGCATGCTACTCATTCTAGATTTCGCACAGCTGGCTCTCAAGTTTTCAGTTGTTTCGTGCATTTGCTGAATGGGCATGCTGCAGCTCTTTTGTGGAAATAATGCTGTTTCTAACAGGCATTCAATGGTTTAGGTACCCTTCGTGCACATCTGTGTTTTGCACAGACGATGCGCGAGGCGTGAAGCATCGCTGGTCTGTGCATGCTACTCATTCTAGATTTCGCACAGCTGGCTCTCAAGTTTTCAGTTGTTCCGTGCACTTGGTGAATGGGCATGCTGCAGCTCTTTTGTGGAAATAATGCTGTTTCTAACAGGCATTCAATGGTTTAGGTACTCTTTGTGCACATCTTTGTTTGCACAGACGCTGCGCGAGGCGTGAAGCATCGCTGGTCTGTGCATGCTACTCATTCTAGATTTCGCACAGCTGGCTCTCAAGTTTTCAGTTGTATAGTGCACTTGCTGAATGGGCATGCTGCAGTTATTTTGTGGAAATAATGCTGTTTCTAACAGGCATTCAATGGTTTAGGTACTCTTTGTGCACATCTTTGTTTGCACAGACGCTGCGCGAGGCGTGAAGCATCGCTGGTCTGTGCATGCTACTCATTCTAGATTTCGCACAGCTGGCTCTCAAGTTTTCAGTTGTATAGTGCACTTGCTGAATGGGCATGCTGCAGTTATTTTCTGGAAACAATGCTGTTTCTAACATTCATTCAATGGTTTAGGTACTCTTTGTGCACATCTTTGTTTGCACAGACGATGCGCGAGGCGTGAAGCATCGCTGGTCTGTGCATGCTACTCATTCTAGATTTCGCACAGCTGGCTCTCAAGTTTTCAGTTGTTTCGTGCACTTGCTGAATGGGCATGCTGCAGCTCTTTTGTGGAAATAATGCTGTTTCTAACAGGCATTCAATGGTTTAGGTACTCTTCGTGCACATCTGTGTTTTGCACAGACGATGCGCGAGGCGTGAAGCATCGCTGGTCTGTGCATGCTACTCATTCTAGATTTCGCACAGCTGACTCTCAAGTGTTCAGTTGTATAGTGCACTTGCTGAATGGGCATGCTGCAGTTATTTTGTGGAAACAATGCTGTTTCTAACATTCATTCAATGGTTTAGGTACTCTTTGTGCACATCTTTGTTTGCACAGACGATGCGCGAGGCGTGAAGCATCGCTGGTCTGTGCATGCTACTCATTCTAGATTTCGCACAGCTGGCTCTCAAGTTTTCAGTTGTTTCGTGCACTTGCTGAATGGGCATGCTGCAGCTCTTTTGTGGAAATAATGCTGTTTCTAACAGGCATTCAATGGTTTAGGTACTCTTTGTGCACATCTTTGTTTGCACAGACGATGCGCGAGGCGTGAAGCATCGCTGGTCTGTGCATGCTACTCATTCTAGATTTCGCACAGCTGTCTCTCAAGTTTTCAGTTGTTTCGTGCACTTGCTGAATGGGCATGCTGCAGCTCTTTTGTGGAAATAATGCTGTTTCTAACAGGCATTCAATGGTTTAGGTACTCTTCGTGCACATCTGTGTTTTGCACAGACGATGCGCGAGGCGTGAAGCATCGCTGGTCTGTGCATGCTACTCATTCTAGATTTCGCACAGCTGACTCTCAAGTTTTCAGTTGTATAGTGCACTTGCTGAATGGGCATGCTGCAGTTATTTTCTGGAAACAATGCTGTTTCTAACATTCATTCAATGGTTTAGGTACTCTTTGTGCACATCTTTGTTTGCACAGACGATGCGCGAGGCGTGAAGCATCGCTGGTCTGTGCATGCTACTCATTCTAGATTTCGCACAGCTGGCTCTCAAGTTTTCAGTTGTATAGTGCACTTGCTGACTGGGCCTGCTGCAGTTATTTTGTGAAAATAATGCTGTTTCTAACAGGCATTCAATGGTTTAGGTACTCTTTGTGCACATCTTTGTTTGCACAGAGGATGCGCGAGGCGTGAAGCATCGCTGGTCTGTGCATGCTACTAATTCTAGATTTCGCACAGCTGGCTCTCAAGTTTTCAGTTGTTTCGTGCGCTTGCTGAATGGGCATGCTGCAGCTCTTTTGTGGAAATAATGCTGTTTCTAACAGGCATTCAATGGTTTAGGTACTCTTTGTGCACATCTTTGTTTTGCACAGACGATGCGCGAGGCGTGAAGCATCGCTGGTCTGTGCATGCTACTCATTCTAGATTTCGCACAGCTGGCTCTCAAGTTTTCAGTTGTTCCGTGCACTTGGTGAATGGGCATGCTGCAGCTCTTTTGTGGAAATAATGCTGTTTCTAACAGGCATTCAATGGTTTAGGTACTCTTTGTGCACATCTTTGTTTGCACAGACGCTGCGCGAGGCGTGAAGCATCGCTGGTCTGTGCATGCTACTCATTCTAGATTTCGCACAGCTGGCTCTCAAGTTTTCAGTTGTATAGTGCACTTGCTGAATGGGCATGCTGCAGTTATTTTGTGGAAATAATGCTGTTTCTAACAGGCATTCAATGGTTTAGGTACTCTTTGTGCACATCTTTGTTTGCACAGACGATGCGCGAGGCGTGAAGCATCGCTGGTCTGTGCATGCTACTCATTCTAGATTTCGCACAGCTGGCTCTCAAGTTTTCAGTTGTTTCGTGCACTTGCTGAATGGGCATGCTGCAGCTCTTTTGTGGAAATAATGCTGTTTCTAACAGGCATTCAATGGTTTAGGTACTCTTCGTGCACATCTGTGTTTTGCACAGACGATGCGCGAGGCGTGAAGCATCGCTGGTCTGTGCATGCTACTCATTCTAGATTTCGCACAGCTGACTCTCAAGTGTTCAGTTGTATAGTGCACTTGCTGAATGGGCATGCTGCAGTTATTTTGTGGAAACAATGCTGTTTCTAACATTCATTCAATGGTTTAGGTACTCTTTGTGCACATCTTTGTTTGCACAGACGATGCGCGAGGCGTGAAGCATCGCTGGTCTGTGCATGCTACTCATTCTAGATTTCGCACAGCTGGCTCTCAAGTTTTCAGTTGTTTCGTGCACTTGCTGAATGGGCATGCTGCAGCTCTTTTGTGGAAATAATGCTGTTTCTAACAGGCATTCAATGGTTTAGGTACTCTTTGTGCACATCTTTGTTTGCACAGACGATGCGCGAGGCGTGAAGCATCGCTGGTCTGTGCATGCTACTCATTCTAGATTTCGCACAGCTGGCTCTCAAGTTTTCAGTTGTTTCGTGCACTTGCTGAATGGGCATGCTGCAGCTCTTTTGTGGAAATAATGCTGTTTCTAACAGGCATTCAATGGTTTAGGTACTCTTTGTGCACATCTTTGTTTGCACAGACGATGCGCGAGGCGTGAAGCATCGCTGGTCTGTGCATGCTACTCATTCTAGATTTCGCACAGCTGGCTCTCAAGTTTTCAGTTGTATAGTGCACTTGCTGACTGGGCCTGCTGCAGTTATTTTGTGAAAATAATGCTGTTTCTAACAGGCATTCAATGGTTTAGGTACTCTTTGTGCACATCTTTGTTTGCACAGAGGATGCGCGAGGCGTGAAGCATCGCTGGTCTGTGCATGCTACTAATTCTAGATTTCGCACAGCTGGCTCTCAAGTTTTCAGTTGTTTCGTGCGCTTGCTGAATGGGCATGCTGCAGCTCTTTTGTGGAAATAATGCTGTTTCTAACAGGCATTCAATGGTTTAGGTACTCTTTGTGCACATCTTTGTTTTGCACAGACGATGCGCGAGGCGTGAAGCATCGCTGGTCTGTGCATGCTACTCATTCTAGATTTCGCACAGCTGGCTCTCAAGTTTTCAGTTGTTTCGTGCACTTGCTGAATGGGCATGCTGCAGCTCTTTTGCGGAAATAATGCTGTTTCTAACAGGCATTCAATGGTTTAGGTACTCTTTGTCACATCTTTGTTTTGCACAGACGATGCGCGAGGCGTGAAGCATCGCTGGTCTGTGCATGCTACTCATTCTAGATTTCGCACAGCTGGCTCTCAAGTTTTCAGTTGTATAGTGCACTTGCTGAATGGGCATGCTGCAGTTATTTTGTGGAAATAATGCTGTTTCTAACAGGCATTCAATGGTTTAGGTACTCTTTGTGCACATCTTTGTTTGCACAGAGGATGCGCGAGGCGTGAAGCATCGCTGGTCTGTGCATGCTACTAATTCTAGATTTCGCACAGCTGGCTCTCAAGTTTTCAGTTGTTTCGTGCACTTGCTGAATGGGCATGCTGCAGCTCTTTTGTGGAAATAATGCTTCTTCTAACAGGCATTCAATGGTTTAGGTACTCTTTGTGCACATCTTTGTTTGCACAGACGATGCGCGAGGCGTGAAGCATCGCTGGTCTGTGCATGCTACTCATTCTAGATTTCGCACAGCTGGCTCTCAAGTTTTCAGTTGTTTCGTGCACTTGCTGAATGGGCATGCTGCAGCTCTTATGTGGAAATAATGCTGTTTCTAACAGGCATTCAATGGTTTAGGTACTCTTCGTGCACATCTGTGTTTTGCACAGACGATGCGCGAGGCGTGAAGCATCGCTAGTCTGTGCATGCTACTCATTCTAGATTTCGCACAGCTGGCTCTCAAGTTTTCAGTTGTATAGTGCACTTGCTGAATGGGCATGCTGCACTTATTTTGTGGAAATAATGCTGTTTCTAACATTCATTCAATGGTTTAGGTACTCTTCGTGCACATCTTTGTTTGCACAGACGATGCGCGAGGCGTGAAGCATCGCTGGTCTGTGGATGCTACTGATTCTAGATTTCGCACAGCTGGCTCTCAAGTTTTCAGTTGTTTCGTGCACTTGCTGAATGGGCATGCTGCAGCTCTTATGTGGAAATAATGCTGTTTCTAACAGGCATTCAATGGTTTAGGCACTCTTCGTGCACATCTGTGTTTTGCACAGACGATGCGCGAGGCGTGAAGCATCGCTGGTCTGTGCATGCTACTCATTCTAGATTTCACACAGCTGGCTCTCAAGTTTTCAGTTGTTTCGTGCACTTGCTGAATGGGCATGCTGCAGCTCTTTTGTGGAAATAATGCTGTTTCTAACAGGCATTCAATGGTTTAGGTACTCTTTGTTCATATCTTTGTTTTGCACAGACGATGCGCGAGGCGTGAAGCATCGCTGGTCTGTGCATGCTACTCATTCTAGATTTCGCACAGCTGGCTCTCAAGTTTTCAGTTGTTTCGTGCACTTGCTGAATGGGCATGCTGCAGCTCTTTTGCGGAAATAATGCTGTTTCTAACAGGCATTCAATGGTTTGGGTACTCTTTGTCACATCTTTGTTTTGCACAGACGATGCGCGAGGCGTGAAGCATCGCTGGTCTGTGCATGCTACTCATTCTAGATTTCGCACAGCTGGCTCTCAAGTTTTCAGTTGTTTCGTGCACTTGCTGAATGGGCATGCTGCAGCTCTTTTGTGGAAATAATGCTGTTTCTAACAGGCATTCAATGGTTTAGGTACTCTTCGTGCACATCTGTGTTTTGCACAGACGATGCGCGAGGCGTGAAGCATCGCTGGTCTGTGCATGCTACTCATTCTAGATTTCGCACAGCTGGCTCTCAAGTTTTCAGTTGTATAGTGCACTTGCTGAATGGGCATGCTGCAGTTATTTTGTGGAAATAATGCTGTTTCTAACATTCATTCAATGGTTTAGGTACTCTTTGTGCACATCTTTGTTTGCACAGAGGATGCGCGAGGCGTGAAGCATCGCTGGTCTGTGCATGCTACTAATTCTAGATTTCGCACAGCTGGCTCTCAAGTTTTCAGTTGTTTCGTGCGCTTGCTGAATGGGCATGCTGCAGCTCTTTTGTGGAAATAATGCTGTTTCTAACAGGCATTCAATGGTTTAGGTACTCTTTGTGCACATCTTTGTTTTGCACAGACGATGCGCGAGGCGTGAAGCATCGCTGGTCTGTGCATGCTACTCATTCTAGATTTCGCACAGCTGGCTCTCAAGTTTTCAGTTGTTTCGTGCACTTGCTGAATGGGCATGCTGCAGCTCTTTTGCGGAAATAATGCTGTTTCTAACAGGCATTCAATGGTTTAGGTACTCTTTGTCACATCTTTGTTTTGCACAGACGATGCGCGAGGCGTGAAGCATCGCTGGTCTGTGCATGCTACTCATTCTAGATTTCGCACAGCTGGCTCTCAAGTTTTCAGTTGTATAGTGCACTTGCTGAATGGGCATGCTGCAGTTATTTTGTGGAAATAATGCTGTTTCTAACAGGCATTCAATGGTTTAGGTACTCTTTGTGCACATCTTTGTTTGCACAGAGGATGCGCGAGGCGTGAAGCATCGCTGGTCTGTGCATGCTACTAATTCTAGATTTCGCACAGCTGGCTCTCAAGTTTTCAGTTGTTTCGTGCACTTGCTGAATGGGCATGCTGCAGCTCTTTTGTGGAAATAATGCTTCTTCTAACAGGCATTCAATGGTTTAGGTACTCTTTGTGCACATCTTTGTTTGCACAGACGATGCGCGAGGCGTGAAGCATCGCTGGTCTGTGCATGCTACTCATTCTAGATTTCGCACAGCTGGCTCTCAAGTTTTCAGTTGTTTCGTGCACTTGCTGAATGGGCATGCTGCAGCTCTTATGTGGAAATAATGCTGTTTCTAACAGGCATTCAATGGTTTAGGTACTCTTCGTGCACATCTGTGTTTTGCACAGACGATGCGCGAGGCGTGAAGCATCGCTAGTCTGTGCATGCTACTCATTCTAGATTTCGCACAGCTGGCTCTCAAGTTTTCAGTTGTATAGTGCACTTGCTGAATGGGCATGCTGCAGTTATTTTGTGGAAATAATGCTGTTTCTAACATTCATTCAATGGTTTAGGTACTCTTCGTGCACATCTTTGTTTGCACAGACGATGCGCGAGGCGTGAAGCATCGCTGGTCTGTGGATGCTACTGATTCTAGATTTCGCACAGCTGGCTCTCAAGTTTTCAGTTGTTTCGTGCACTTGCTGAATGGGCATGCTGCAGCTCTTATGTGGAAATAATGCTGTTTCTAACAGGCATTCAATGGTTTAGGCACTCTTCGTGCACATCTGTGTTTTGCACAGACGATGCGCGAGGCGTGAAGCATCGCTGGTCTGTGCATGCTACTCATTCTAGATTTCACACAGCTGGCTCTCAAGTTTTCAGTTGTTTCGTGCACTTGCTGAATGGGCATGCTGCAGCTCTTTTGTGGAAATAATGCTGTTTCTAACAGGCATTCAATGGTTTAGGTACTCTTTGTTCAGATCTTTGTTTTGCACAGACGATGCGCGAGGCGTGAAGCATCGCTGGTCTGTGCATGCTACTCATTCTAGATTTCGCACAGCTGGCTCTCAAGTTTTCAGTTGTTTCGTGCACTTGCTGAATGGGCATGCTGCAGCTCTTTTGCGGAAATAATGCTGTTTCTAACAGGCATTCAATGGTTTGGGTACTCTTTGTCACATCTTTGTTTTGCACAGACGATGCGCGAGGCGTGAAGCATCGCTGGTCTGTGCATGCTACTCATTCTAGATTTCGCACAGCTGGCTCTCAAGTTTTCAGTTGTTTCGTGCACTTGCTGAATGGGCATGCTGCAGCTCTTTTGTGGAAATAATGCTGTTTCTAACAGGCATTCAATGGTTTAGGTACTCTTCGTGCACATCTGTGTTTTGCACAGACGATGCGCGAGGCGTGAAGCATCGCTGGTCTGTGCATGCTACTCATTCTAGATTTCGCACAGCTGGCTCTCAAGTTTTCAGTTGTATAGTGCACTTGCTGATTGGGCATGCTGCAGTTATTTTGTGGAAATAATGCTGTTTCTAACATTCATTCAATGGTTTAGGTACTCTTTGTGCACATCTTTGTTTGCACAGACGATGCGCGAGGCGTGAAGCATCGCTGGTCTGTGCATGCTACTCATTCTACATTTCGCACAGCTGGCTGTCAAGTTTTCAGTTGTTTCGTGCACTTACTGAATGGACATGCTGCAGCTGGTTTGTGGAAATAATGCTGTTTCTAACAGGCATTCAATGGTTTAGGTACTCTTTGTGCACATCTTTGTTTGCACAGACGATGCGCGAGGCGTGAAGCATCGCTGGTCTGTGCATGCTACTCATTCTAGATTTCGCACAGCTGGCTCTCAAGTTTTCAGTTGTTTCGTGCACTTGCTGAATGGGCATGCTGCAGCTCTTTTGTGGAAATAATGCTGTTTCTAACAGGCATTCAATGGTTTAGGTACTCTTTGTGCACATCTTTGTTTGCACAGACGATGCGCGAGGCGTGAAGCATCGCTGGTCTGTGCATGCTACTCATTCTAGATTTCGCACAGCTGGCTCTCAAGTTTTCAGTTGTATAGTGCACTTGATGACTGGGCATGCTGCAGTTATTTTGTGGAAATAATGCTGTTTCTAACAGGCATTCAATGGTTTAGGTACTCTTTGTGCACATCTTTGTTTGCACAGAGGATGCGCGAGGCGTGAAGCATCGCTGGTCTGTGCATGCTACTAATTTTAGATTTCGCACAGCTGGCTCTCAAGTTTTCAGTTGTTTCGTGCACTTGCTGAATGGGCATGCTGCAGCTCTTTTGTGGAAATAATGCTGTTTCTAACAGGCATTCAATGGTTTAGTTACTCTTCGTGCACATCTGTGTTTTGCACAGACGATGCGCGAGGCGTGAAGCATCGCTGGTCTGTGCATGCTACTCATTCTAGATTTCGCACAGCTGGCTCTCAAGTTTTCAGTTGTTTCGTGCACTTGCTGAATGGGCATGCTGCAGCTCTTTTGTGGAAATAATGCTGTTTCTAACAGGCATTCAATGGTTTAGGTACTCTTTGTGCACATCTTTGTTTGCACAGACGATGCGCGAGGCGTGAAGCATCGCTGGTCTGTGCATGCTACTCATTCTAGATTTCGCACAGCTGGCTCTCAAGTTTTCAGTTGTATAGTGCACTTGCTGAATGGGCATGCTGCAGTTATTTTGTTGAAATAATGCTGTTTCTAACAGGCATTCAATGGTTTAGGAACTCTTTGTGCACATCTTTGTTTGCACAGAGGATGCGCGAGGCGTGAAGCATCGCTGGTCTGTGCATGCTACTAATTCTAGATTTCGCACAGCTGGCTCTCAAGTTTTCAGTTGTTTCGTGCACTTGCTGAATGGGCATGCTGCAGCTCTTTTGTGGAAATAATGCTGTTTCTAACAGGCATTCAATGGTTTAGGTACTCTTCGTGCACATCTGTGCTTTGCACAGACGATGCGCGAGGCGTGAAGCATCGCTGGTCTGTGCATGCTACTCATTCTAGATTTCGCACAGCTGGCTCTCAAGTTTTCAGTTGTTTCGTGCACTTGCTGAATGGGCATGGTGCAGCTCTTATGTGGAAATAATGCTGTTTCTAACAGGCATTCAATGGTTTAGGTACTCTTCGTGCACATCTGTGTTTTGCACAGACGATGCGCGAGGCGTGAAGCATCGCTAGTCTGTGCATGCTACTCATTATAGATTTCGCACAGCTGGCTCTCAAGTTTTCAGTTGTATAGTGCACTTGCTGAATGGGCATGCTGCAGTTATTTTGTGGAAATAATGCTGTTTCTAACATTCATTCAATGGTTTAGGTACTCTTCGTGCACATCTTTGTTTGCACAGACAATGCGCGAGGCGTGAAGCATCGCTGGTCTGTGCATGCTACTCATTCTAGATTTCGCACAGCTGGCTCTCAAGTTTTCAGTTGTTTCGTGCACTTGCTGAATGGGCATGCTGCAGCTCTTTTGTGAAAATAATGCTGTTTCTAACAGGCATTCAATGGTTTAGGTACTCTTCGTGCACATCTGTGTTTTGCACAGACGATGCGCGAGGCGTGAAGCATCGCTGGTCTGTGCATGCTACTCATTCTAGATTTCGTACAGCTGGCTCTCAAGTTTTCAGTTGTTTCGTGCACTTGGTGAATGGGCATGCTGCAGCTCTTTTGTGGAAATAATGCTGTTTCTAACAGGCATTCAATGGTTTAGGTACTCTTTGTGCACATCTTTGTTTGCACAGACGATGCGCGAGGCGTGAAGCATCGCTGGTCTGTGCATGCTACTCATTCTAGATTTCGCACAGCTGGCTCTCAAGTTTTCAGTTGTTTCGTGCACTTGCTGAATGGGCATGCTGCAGCTCTTTTGTGGAAATAATGCTGTTTCTAACAGGCATTCAATGGTTTAGGTACTCTTTGTGCACATCTTTGTTTGCACAGACGATGCGCGAGGCGTGAAGCATCGCTGGTCTCTGCATGCTACTCATTCTAGATTTCGCACAGCTGGCTCTCAAGTTTTCAGTTGTATAGTGCACTTGCTGAATGGGCATGCTGCAGTTATTTTGTGGAAATAATGCTGTTCCTAGCAGGCATTCAATGGTTTAGGTACTCTTTGTGCACATGTTTGTTTGCACAGACGATGCGCGAGGCGTGAAGCATCGCTGGTCTGTGCATGCTACTCATTCTAGATTTCGCACAGCTGGCTCTCAAGTTTTCAGTTGTTTCGTGCACTTGCTGAATGGGCATGCTGCAGCTCTTTTGTGGAAATAATGCTTTTTCTAACAGGCATTCAATGGTTTAGGTACTCTTTGTGCACATCTTTGTTTGCACAGACGATTCGCGAGGCGTGAAGCATCGCTGGTCTGTGCATGCTACTCATTCTAGATTTCGCACAGCTGGCTCTCAAGTTTTCAGTTGTTTCGTGCACTTGCTGAATGGGCATGCTGCAGCTCTTATGTGGAAATAATGCTGTTTCTAACAGGCACTCAATGGTTTAGGTACTCTTCGTGCACATCTGTGTTTTGCACAGACGATGCGCGAGGCGTGAAGCATCGCTAGTCTGTGCATGCTACTCATTCTAGATTTCGCACAGCTGGCTCTCAAGTTTTCAGTTGTATAGTGCACTTGCTGAATGGGCATGCTGCAGTTATTTTGTGGAAATAATGCTGTTTCTAACATTCATTCAATGGCTTAGGTACTCTTCGTGCACATCTTTGTTTGCACAGACAATGCGCGAGGCGTGAAGCATCGCTGGTCTGTGCATGCTACTCATTCTAGATTTCGCACAGCTGGCTCTCAAGTTTTCAGTTGTTTCGTGCACTTGCTGAATGGGCATGCTGCAGCTCTTTTGTGGAAATAATGCTGTTTCTAACAGGCATTCAATGGTTTAGGTACTCTTCGTGCACATCTGTGTTTTGCACAGACGATGCGCGAGGCGTGAAGCATCGCTGGTCTGTGCATGCTACTCATTCTAGATTTTGTACAGCTGGCTCTCAAGTTTTCAGTTGTTTCGTGCACTTGGTGAATGGGCATGCTGCAGCTCTTTTGTGGAAATAATGCTGTTTCTAACAGGCATTCAATGGTTTAGGTACTCTTTGTGCACATCTTTGTTTGCACAGACGATGCGCGAGGCGTGAAGCATCGCTGGTCTGTGCATGCTACTCATTCTAGATTTCGCACAGCTGGCTCTCAAGTTTTCAGTTGTATAGTGCACTTGCTGAATGGGCATGCTGCAGTTATTTTGTGGAAATAATGCTGTTTCTAACAGGCATTCAATGGTTTAGGTACTCTTTGTGCACATCTTTGTTTGCACAGACGATGCGCGAGGCGTGAAGCATCGCTGGTCTGTGCATGCTACTCATTCTAGATGTCGCACAGCTGGCTCTCAAGTTTTCAGTTGTTTCGTGCACTTGCTGAATGGGCATGCTGCAGCTCTTTTGTGGAAATAATGCTGTTTCTAACAGGCATTCAATGGTTTAGGTACTCTTCGTGCACATCTGTGTTTTGCACAGACGATGCGCGAGGCGTGAAGCATCGCTGGTCTGTGCATGCTACTAATTCTAGATTTCGCACAGCTGACTCTCAAGTTTTCAGTTGTATAGTGCACTTGCTGAATGGGCATGCTTCAGTTATTTTGTTGAAATAATGCTGTTTCTAACATTCATTCAATGGTTTAGGTACTCTTTGTGCACATCTTTGTTTGCACAGAGGATGCGCGAGGCGTGAAGCATCGCTGGTCTGTGCATGCTACTCATTCTAGATTTCGTACAGCTGGCTCTCAAGTTTTCAGTTGTTTCGTGCACTTGGTGAATGGGCATGCTGCAGCTCTTTTGTGGAAATAATGCTGTTTCTAACAGGCATTCAATGGTTTAGGTACTCTTTGTGCACATCTTTGTTTGCACAGACGATGCGCGAGGCGTGAAGCATCGCTGGTCTGTGCATGCTACTCATTCTAGATTTCGCACAGCTGGCTGTCAAGTTTTCAGTTGTTTCGTGCACTTACTGAATGGGCATGCTGCAGCTCGTTTGTGGAAATAATGCTGTTTCTAACAGGCATTCAATGGTTTAGGTACTCTTTGTGCACATCTTTGTTTGCACAGACGATGCGCGAGGCGTGAAGCATCGCTGGTCTGTGCATGCTACTCATTCTAGATTTCGCACAGCTGGCTCTCAAGTTTTCAGTTGTTTCGTGCACTTGCTGAATGGGCATGCTGCAGCTCTTTTGTGGAAATAATGCTGTTTCTAACAGGCATTCAATGGTTTAGGTACTCTTTGTGCACATCTTTGTTTGCACAGACGATGCGCGAGGCGTGAAGCATCGCTGGTCTGTGCATGCTACTCATTCTAGATTTCGCACAGCTGGCTCTCAAGTTTTCAGTTGTATAGTGCACTTGATGACTGGGCATGCTGCAGTTATTTTGTGGAAATAATGCTGTTTCTAACAGGCATTCAATGGTTTAGGTACTCTTTGTGCACATCTTTGTTTGCACAGAGGATGCGCGAGGCGTGAAGCATCGCTGGTCTGTGCATGCTACTAATTCTAGATTTCGCACAGCTGGCTCTCAAGTTTTCAGTTGTTTCGTGCACTTGCTGAATGGGCATGCTGCAGCTCTTTTGTGGAAATAATGCTGTTTCTAACAGGCATTCAATGGTTTAGGTACTCTTCGTGCACATCTGTGTTATGCACAGACGATGCACGAGGCGTGAAGCATCGCTGGTCTGTGCATGCTACTCATTCTAGATTTCGCACAGCTGGCTCTCAAGTTTTCAGTTGTTTCGTGCACTTGCTGAATGGGCATGCTGCAGCTCTTTTGTGGAAATAATGCTGTTTCTAACAGGCATTCAATGGTTTAGGTACTGTTTGTGCACATCTTTGTTTTGCACAGACGATGCGCGATGCGTGAAGCATCGCTGGTCTGTGCATGCTACTCATTCTAGATTTCGCACAGCTGGCTCTCAAGTTTTCAGTTGTTTCGTGCACTTGCTGAATGGGCATGCTGCAGCTCTTTTGCGGAAATAATGCTGTTTCTAACAGGCATTCAATGGTTTAGGTACTCTTTGTCACATCTTTGTTTTGCACAGACGATGCGCGAGGCGTGAAGCATCACTGGTCTGTGCATGCTACTCATTCTAGATTTCGCACAGCTGGCTCTAAAGTTTTCAGTTGTTTCGTGCACTTGCTGAATGGGCATGCTGCAGCTCTTCTGTGGAAATAATACTGTTTCTAACAGGCATTCAATGGTTTAGGTACTCTTCGTGCACATCTGTGTTTTGCACAGACGATGCGCGAGACGTGAAGCATCGCTGGTCTGTGCATGCTACTCATTCTAGATTTCGCACAGCTGGCTCTCAAGTTTTCAGTTGTTTCGTGCACTTGCTGAATGGGCATGCTGCAGCTCTTTTGTGGAAATAATGCTGTTTCTAACAGGCATTCAATGGTTTAGGTACTCTTTGTGCACATCTTTGTTTGCACAGACGATGCGCGAGGCGTGAAGCATCGCTGGTCTCTGCATGCTACTCATTCTAGATTTCGCACAGCTGGCTCTCAAGTTTTGAGTTGTATAGTGCACTTGCTGAATGGGCATGCTGCAGTTATTTTGTGGAAATAATGCTGTTCTCTAACAGGCATTCAATGGTTTAGGTACTCTTTGTGCACATGTTTGTTTGCACAGACGATGCGCGAGGCGTGAAGCATCGCTGGTCTGTGCATGCTACTCATTCTAGATTTCGCACAGCTGGCTCTCAAGTTTTCAGTTGTTTCGTGCATTTGCTGAATGGGCATGCTGCAGCTCTTTTGTGGAAATAATGCTGTTTCTAACAGGCATTCAATGGTTTAGGTACTCTTCGTGCACATCTGTGTTTTGCACAGGCGATGCGCGAGGCGTGAAGCATCGCTGGTCTGTGCATGCTACTCATTCTAGATTTCGCACAGCTGGCTCTCAAGTTTTCAGTTGTTCCGTGCACTTGGTGAATGGGCATGCTGCAGCTCTTTTGTGGAAATAATGCTGTTTCTAACAGGCATTCAATGGTTTAGGTACTCTTTGTGCACATCTTTGTTTGCACAGACGCTGCGCGAGGCGTGAAGCATCGCTGGTCTGTGCATGCTACTCATTCTAGATTTCGCACAGCTGGCTCTCAAGTTTTCAGTTGTATAGTGCACTTGCTGAATGGGCATGCTGCAGTTATTTTGTGGAAATAATGCTGTTTCTAACAGGCATTCAATGGTTTAGGTACTCTTTGTGCACATCTTTGTTTGCACAGACGATGCGCGAGGCGTGAAGCATCGCTGGTCTGTGCATGCTACTCATTCTAGATTTCGCACTGCTGGCTCTCAAGTTTTCAGTTGTTTCGTGCACTTGCTGAATGGGCATGCTGCAGCTCTTTTGTGGAAATAATGCATTTTCTAACAGGCATTCAATGGTTTAGGTACTCTTTGTGCACATCTTTGTTTGCACAGACGATGCGCGAGGCGTGAAGCATCGCTGGTCTGTGCATGCTACTCATTCTAGATTTCGCACAGCTGGCTCTCAAGTTTTCAGTTGTTTCGTGCACTTGCTGAATGGGCATGCTGCTGCTCTTATGTGGAAATAATGCTGTTTCTAACAGGCATTCAATGGTTTAGGTACTCTTCGTGCACATCTGTGTTTTGCACAGACGATGCGCGAGGCGTGAAGCATCGCTAGTCTGTGCATGCTACTCATTCTAGATTTCTCACAGCTGGCTCTCAAGTTTTCAGTTGTATAGTGCACTTGCTGAATGGGCATGCTGCAGTTATTTTGTGGAAATAATGCTGTTTCTAACATTCATTCAATGGTTTAGGTACTCTTCGTGCACATCTTTGTTTGCACAGACAATGCGCGAGGCGTGAAGCATCGCTGGTCTGTGCATGCTACTCATTCTAGATTTCGCACAGCTGGCTCTCAAGTTTTCAGTTGTTTCGTGCACTTGCTGAATGGGCATGCTGCAGCTCTTTTGTGGAAATAATGCTGTTTCTAACAGGCATTCAATGGTTTAGGTACTCTTTGTGCACATCTTTGTTTGCACAGACGATGCGCGAGGCGTGAAGCATCGCTGGTCTGTGCATGCTACTCATTCTAGATTTCGCACAGCTGGCTCTCAAGTTTTCAGTTGTATAGTGCACTTGCTGACTGGGCCTGCTGCAGTTATTTTGTGAAAATAATGCTGTTTCTAACAGGCATTCAATGGTTTAGGTACTCTTTGTGCACATCTTTGTTTGCACAGAGGATGCGCGAGGCGTGAAGCATCGCTGGTCTGTGCATGCTACTAATTCTAGATTTCGCACAGCTGGCTCTCAAGTTTTCAGTTGTTTCGTGCGCTTGCTGAATGGGCATGCTGCAGCTCTTTTGTGGAAATAATGCTGTTTCTAACAGGAATTCAATGGTTTAGGTACTCTTTGTGCACATCTTTGTTTTGCACAGACGATGCGCGATGCGTGAAGCATCGCTGGTCTGTGCATGCTACTCATTCTAGATTTCGCACAGCTGGCTCTCAAGTTTTCAGTTGTTTCGTGCACTTGCTGAATGGGCATGCTGCAGCTCTTTTGCGGAAATAATGCTGTTTCTAACAGGCATTCAATGGTTTAGGTACTCTTTGTCACATCTTTGTTTTGCACAGACGATGCGCGAGGCGTGAAGCATCGCTGGTCTGTGCATGCTACTCATTCTAGATTTCGCACAGCTGGCTCTCAAGTTTTCAGTTGTATAGTGCACTTGCTGACTGGGCCTGCTGCAGTTATTTTGTGAAAATAATGCTGTTTCTAACAGGCATTCAATGGTTTAGGTACTCTTTGTGCACATCTTTGTTTGCACAGACGATGCGCGAGACGTGAAGCATCGCTGGTCTGTGCATGCTACTCATTCTAGATTTCGCACAGCTGGCTCTCAAGTTTTCAGTTGTTTCGTGCACTTGCTGAATGGGCATGCTGCAGCTCTTTTGTGGAAATAATGCTGTTTCTAACAGGCATTCAATGGTTTAGGTACTCTTTGTGCACATCTTTGTTTGCACAGACGATGCGCGAGGCGTGAAGCATCGCTGGTCTGTGCATGCTACTCATTCTAGATTTCGCACAGCTGGCTCTCAAGTTTTCAGTTGTTTCGTGCACTTGCTGAATGGGCATGCTGCAGCTCTTTTGTGGAAATAATGCTGTTTCTAACAGGCATTCAATGGTTTAGGTACTCTTTGTGCACATCTTTGTTTGCACAGACGATGCGCGAGGCGTGAAGCATCGCTGGTCTGTGCATGCTACTCATTCTAGATTTCGCACAGCTGGCTCTCAAGTTTTCAGTTGTATAGTGCACTTGCTGACTGGGCCTGCTGCAGTTATTTTGTGAAAATAATGCTGTTTCTAACAGGCATTCAATGGTTTAGGTACTCTTTGTGCACATCTTTGTTTGCACAGACGATGCGCGAGACGTGAAGCATCGCTGGTCTGTGCATGCTACTCATTCTAGATTTCGCACAGCTGGCTCTCAAGTTTTCAGTTGTTTCGTGCACTTGCTGAATGGGCATGCTGCAGCTCTTTTGTGGAAATAATGCTGTTTCTAACAGGCATTCAATGGTTTAGGTACTCTTTGTGCACATCTTTGTTTGCACAGACGATGCGCGAGGCGTGAAGCATCGCTGGTCTCTGCATGCTACTCATTCTAGATTTCGCACAGCTGGCTCTCAAGTTTTCAGTTGTATAGTGCACTTGCTGAATGGGCATGCTGCAGTTATTTTGTGGAAATAATGCTGTTCTCTAACAGGCATTCAATGGTTTAGGTACTCTTTGTGCACATGTTTGTTTGCACAGACGATGCGCGAGGCGTGAAGCATCGCTGGTCTGTGCATGCTACTCATTCTAGATTACGCACAGCTGGCTCTCAAGTTTTCAGTTGTTTCGTGCATTTGCTGAATGGGCATGCTGCAGCTCTTTTGTGGAAATAATGCTGTTTCTAACAGGCATTCAATGGTTTAGGTACTCTTCGTGCACATCTGTGTTTTGCACAGGCGATGCGCGAGGCGTGAAGCATCGCTGGTCTGTGCATGCTACTCATTCTAGATTTCGCACAGCTGGCTCTCAAGTTTTCAGTTGTATAGTGCACTTGCTGAATGGGCATGCTGCAGTTATTTTGTGGAAATAATGCTGTTTCTAACAGGCATTCAATGGTTTAGGTACTCTTTGTGCACATCTTTGTTTGCACAGACGATGCGCGAGGCGTGAAGCATCGCTGGTCTGTGCATGCTACTCATTCTAGATTTCGCACAGCTGGCTCTCAAGTTTTCAGTTGTTTCGTGCACTTGCTGAATGGGCATGCTGCAGCTCTTTTGTGGAAATAATGCTTTTTCTAACAGGCATTCAATGGTTTAGGTACTCTTTGTGCACATCTTTGTTTGCACAGACGATGCGCGAGGCGTGAAGCATCGCTGGTCTGTGCATGCTACTCATTCTAGATTTCGCACAGCTGGCTCTCAAGTTTTCAGTTGTTTCGTGCACTTGCTGAATGGGCATGCTGCAGCTCTTATGTGGAAATAATGCTGTTTCTAACAGGCATTCAATGGTTTAGGTACTCTTCGTGCACATCTGTGTTTTGCACAGACGATGCGCGAGGCGTGAAGCATCGCTAGTCTGTGCATGCTACTCATTCTAGATTTCTCACAGCTGGCTCTCAAGTTTTCAGTTGTATAGTGCACTTGCTGAATGGGCATGCTGCAGTTATTTTGTGGAAATAATGCTGTTTCTAACATTCATTCAATGGTTTAGGTACTCTTCGTGCACATCTTTGTTTGCACAGACAATGCGCGAGGCGTGAAGCATCGCTGGTCTGTGCATGCTACTCATTCTAGATTTCGCACAGCTGGCTCTCAAGTTTTCAGTTGTTTCGTGCACTTGCTGAATGGGCATGCTGCAGCTCTTTTGTGGAAATAATGCTGTTTCTAACAGGCATTCAATGGTTTAGGTACTCTTTGTGCACATCTTTGTTTGCACAGACGATGCGCGAGGCGTGAAGCATCGCTGGTCTGTGCATGCTACTCATTCTAGATTTCGCACAGCTGGCTCTCAAGTTTTCAGTTGTATAGTGCACTTGCTGACTGGGCCTGCTGCAGTTATTTTGTGAAAATAATGCTGTTTCTAACAGGCATTCAATGGTTTAGGTACTCTTTGTGCACATCTTTGTTTGCACAGAGGATGCGCGAGGCGTGAAGCATCGCTGGTCTGTGCATGCTACTAATTCTAGATTTCGCACAGCTGGCTCTCAAGTTTTCAGTTGTTTCGTGCGCTTGCTGAATGGGCATGCTGCAGCTCTTTTGTGGAAATAATGCTGTTTCTAACAGGAATTCAATGGTTTAGGTACTCTTTGTGCACATCTTTGTTTTGCACAGACGATGCGCGATGCGTGAAGCATCGCTGGTCTGTGCATGCTACTCATTCTAGATTTCGCACAGCTGGCTCTCAAGTTTTCAGTTGTTTCGTGCACTTGCTGAATGGGCATGCTGCAGCTCTTTTGCGGAAATAATGCTGTTTCTAACAGGCATTCAATGGTTTAGGTACTCTTTGTCACATCTTTGTTTTGCACAGACGATGCGCGAGGCGTGAAGCATCGCTGGTCTGTGCATGCTACTCATTCTAGATTTCGCACAGCTGGCTCTCAAGTTTTCAGTTGTTTCGTGCTCTTGCTGAATGGGCATGCTGCAGCTCTTTTGTGGAAATAATGCTGTTTCTAACAGGCATTCAATGGTTTAGGTACTCTTCGTGCACATCTGTGTTTTGCACAGACGATGCGCGAGGCGTGAAGCATCACTGGTCTGTGCATGCTACTCATTCTAGATTTCGCACAGCTGGCTCTCAAGTTTTCAGTTGTTTCGTGCACTTGCTGAATGGGCATGCTGCAGCTCTTTTGTGGAAATAATGCTGTTTCTAACAGGCATTCAATGGTTTAGGTACTCTTCGTGCACATCTGTGTTTTGCACAGACGATGCGCGAGACGTGAAGCATCGCTGGTCTGTGCATGCTACTCATTCTAGATTTCGCACAGCTGGCTCTCAAGTTTTCAGTTGTTTCGTGCACTTGCTGAATGGGCATGCTGCAGCTCTTTTGTGGAAATAATGCTGTTTCTAACAGGCATTCAATGGTTTAGGTACTCTTTGTGCACATCTTTGTTTGCACAGACGATGCGCGAGGCGTGAAGCATCGCTGGTCTCTGCATGCTACTCATTCTAGATTTCGCACAGCTGGCTCTCAAGTTTTCAGTTGTATAGTGCACTTGCTGAATGGGCATGCTGCAGTTATTTTGTGGAAATAATGCTGTTTCTAACAGGCATTCAATGGTTTAGGTACTCTTTGTGCACATGTTTGTTTGCACAGACGATGCGCGAGGCGTGAAGCATCGCTGGTCTGTGCATGCTACTCATTCTAGATTTCGCACAGCTGGCTCTCAAGTTTTCAGTTGTTTCGTGCATTTGCTGAATGGGCATGCTGCAGCTCTTTTGTGGAAATAATGCTGTTTCTAACAGGCATTCAATGGTTTAGGTACTCTTCGTGCACATCTGTGTTTTGCACAGACGATGCGCGAGGCGTGAAGCATCGCTGGTCTGTGCATGCTACTCATTCTAGATTTCGCACAGCTGGCTCTCAAGTTTTCAGTTGTTCCGTGCACTTGGTGAATGGGCATGCTGCAGCTCTTTTGTGGAAATAATGCTGTTTCTAACAGGCATTCAATGGTTTAGGTACTCTTTGTGCACATCTTTGTTTGCACAGACGCTGCGCGAGGCGTGAAGCATCGCTGGTCTGTGCATGCTACTCATTCTAGATTTCGCACAGCTGGCTCTCAAGTTTTCAGTTGTATAGTGCACTTGCTGAATGGGCATGCTGCAGTTATTTTGTGGAAATAATGCTGTTTCTAACAGGCATTCAATGGTTTAGGTACTCTTTGTGCACATCTTTGTTTGCACAGACGATGCGCGAGGCGTGAAGCATCGGTGGTCTGTGCATGCTACTCATTCTAGATTTCGCACAGCTGGCTCTCAAGTTTTCAGTTGTTTCGTGCACTTGCTGAATGGGCATGCTGCAGCTCTTTTGTGGAAATAATGCTTTTTCTAACAGGCATTCAATGGTTTAGGTACTCTTTGTGCACATCTTTGTTTGCACAGACGATGCGCGAGGCGTGAAGCATCGCTGGTCTGTGCATGCTACTCATTCTAGATTTCGCACAGCTGGCTCTCAAGTTTTCAGTTGTTTCGTGCACTTGCTGAATGGGCATGCTGCAGCTCTTATGTGGAAATAATGCTGTTTCTAACAGGCATTCAATGGTTTAGGTACTCTTCGTGCACATCTGTGTTTTGCACAGACGATGCGCGAGGCGTGAAGCATCGCTAGTCTGTGCATGCTACTCATTCTAGATTTCTCACAGCTGGCTCTCAAGTTTTCAGTTGTATAGTGCACTTGCTGAATGGGCATGCTGCAGTTATTTTGTGGAAATAATGCCGTTTCTAACATTCATTCAATGGTTTAGGTACTCTTCGTGCACATCTTTGTTTGCACAGACAATGCGCGAGGCGTGAAGCATCGCTGGTCTGTGCATGCTACTCATTCTAGATTTCGCACAGCTGGCTCTCAAGTTTTCAGTTGTTTCGTGCACTTGCTGAATGGGCATGCTGCAGCTCTTTTGTGGAAATAATGCTGTTTCTAACAGGCATTCAATGGTTTAGGTACTCTTTGTGCACATCTTTGTTTGCACAGACGATGCGCGAGGCGTGAAGCATCGCTGGTCTGTGCATGCTACTCATTCTAGATTTCGCACAGCTGGCTCTCAAGTTTTCAGTTGTATAGTGCACTTGCTGACTGGGCCTGCTGCAGTTATTTTGTGAAAATAATGCTGTTTCTAACAGGCATTCAATGGTTTAGGTACTCTTTGTGCACATCTTTGTTTGCATAGAGGATGCGCGAGGCGTGAAGCATCGCTGGTCTGTGCATGCTACTAATTCTAGATTTCGCACAGCTGGCTCTCAAGTTTTCAGTTGTTTCGTGCGCTTGCTGAATGGGCATGCTGCAGCTCTTTTGTGGAAATAATGCTGTTTCTAACAGGAATTCAATGGTTTAGGTACTCTTTGTGCACATCTTTGTTTTGCACAGACGATGCGCGAGGCGTGAAGCATCGCTGGTCTGTGCATGCTACTCATTCTAGATTTCGCACAGCTGGCTCTCAAGTTTTCAGTTGTTTCGTGCACTTGCTGAATGGGCATGCTGCAGCTCTTTTGCGGAAATAATGCTGTTTCTAACAGGCATTCAATGGTTTAGGTACTCTTTGTCACATCTTTGTTTTGCACAGACGATGCGCGAGGCGTGAAGCATCGCTGGTCTGTGCATGCTACTCATTCTAGATTTCGCACAGCTGGCTCTCAAGTTTTCAGTTGTATAGTGCACTTGCTGAATGGGCATGCTGCAGTTATTTTGTGGAAATAATGCTGTTTCTAACAGGCATTCAATGGTTTAGGTACTCTTTGTGCACATCTTTGTTTGCACAGAGGATGCGCGAGGCGTGAAGCATCGCTGGTCTGTGCATGCTACTAATTCTAGATTTCGCACAGCTGGCTCTCAAGTTTTCAGTTGTTTCGTGCACTTGCTGAATGGGCATGCTGCAGCTCTTTTGTGGAAATAATGCTGTTTCTAACAGGCATTCAATGGTTTAGGTACTCTTCCTGCACATCTGTGTTTTGCACAGACGATGCGCGAGGCGTGAAGCATCGCTAGTCTGTGCATGCTACTCATTCTAGATTTCGCACAGCTGGCTCTCAAGTTTTCAGTTGTATAGTGCACTTGCTGAATGGGCATGCTGCAGTTATTTTGTGGAAATCATGCTGTTTCTAACATTCATTCAATGGTTTAGGTACTCTTCGTGCACATCTTTGTTTGCACAGACGATGCGCGAGGCGTGAAGCATCGCTGGTCTGTGCATGCTACTCATTCTAGGTTTCTCACAGCTGGCTCTCAAGTTTTCAGTTGTTTCGTGCACTCTCTGAATGGGCATGCTGCAGCTCTTTTGTGGAAATAATGCTGTTTCTAACAGGCATTCAATGGTTTAGGTACTCTTCGTGCACATCTGTGTTTTGCACAGACGATGCGCGAGGCGTGAAGCATCGCTGGTCTGTGCATGCTACTGATTCTAGATTTCGCACAGCTGGCTCTCAAGTTTTCAGTTGTTTCGTGCACTTGCTGAATGGGCATGCTGCAGCTCTTATGTGGAAATAATGCTGTTTCTAACAGGCATTCAATGGTTTAGGCACTCTTCGTGCACATCTGTGTTTTGCACAGACGATGCGCGAGGCGTGAAGCATCGCTGGTCTGTGCATGCTACTCACTCTAGATTTCGCACAGCTGGCTCTCAAGTTTTCAGTTGTTTCGTGCACTTGCTGAATGGGCATGCTGCAGCTCTTTTGTGGAAATAATGCTGTTTCTAACAGGCATTCAATGGTTTAGGTACTCTTTGTGCACATCTTTGTTTTGCACAGACGATGCGCGAGGCGTGAAGCATCGCTGGTCTGTGCATGCTACTCATTCTAGATTTCGCACAGCTGGCTCTCAAGTTTTCAGTTGTTTCGTGCACTTGCTGAATGGGCATGCTGCAGCTCTTTTGCGGAAATAATGCTGTTTCTAACAGGCATTCAATGGTTTAGGTACTCTTTGTCACATCTTTGTTTTGCACAGACGATGCGCGAGGCGTGAAGCATCGCTGGTCTGTGCATGCTACTCATTCTAGATTTCGCACAGCTGGCTCTCAAGTTTTTTAGTTGTTTCGTGCACTTGCTGAATGGGCATGCTGCAGCTCTTTTGTGGAAATAATGCTGTTTCTAACAGGCATTCAATGGTTTAGGTACTCTTCGTGCACATCTGTGTTTTGCACAGACGATGCGCGAGGCGTGAAGCATCACTGGTCTGTGCATGCTACTCATTCTAGATTTCGCACAGCTGGCTCTCAAGTTTTCAGTTGTTTCGTGCACTTGCTGAATGGGCATGCTGCAGCTCTTTTGTGGAAATAATGCTGTTTCTAACAGGCATTCAATGGTTTAGGTACTCTTCGTGCACATCTGTGTTTTGCACAGACGATGCGCGAGGCGTGAAGCATCGCTGGTCTGTGCATGCTACTCATTCTAGATTTCGCACAGCTGGCTCTCAAGTTTTCAGTTGTTTCGTGCACTTGCTGAATGGGCATGCTGCAGCTCTTTTGTGGAAATAATGCTGTTTCTAACAGGCATTCAATGGTTTAGGTACTCTTTGTGCACATCTTTGTTTGCACAGACGATGCGCGAGGCGTGAAGCATCGCTGGTCTCTGCATGCTACTCATTCTAGATTTCGCACAGCTGGCTCTCAAGTTTTCAGTTGTATAGTGCACTTGCTGAATGGGCATTCTGCAGTTATTTTGTGGAAAGAATGCTGTTGCTAACAGGCATTCAGTGGTTTAGGTACTCTTTGTGCACATGTTTGTTTGCACAGACGATGCGCGAGGCGTGAAGCATCGCTGGTCTGTGCATGCTACTCATTCTAGATTTCGCACAGCTGGCTCTCAAGTTTTCAGTTGTTTCGTGCACTTGCTGAATGGGCATGCTGGAGCTCTTATGAGGAAATAATGCTGTTTCTAACAGGCATTCAATGGTTTAGGTACTCTTCGTGCACATCTGTGTTTTGCACAGACGATGCGCGAGGCGTGAAGCATCGCTGGTCTGTGCATGCTACTCATTCTAGATTTCGCACAGCTGGCTCTCAAGTTTTCAGTTGTATAGTGCACTTGCTGAATGGGCATGCTGCAGTTATTTTGTGGAAATAATGCTGTTTCTAACATTCATTCAATGGTTTAGGTACTCTTCGTGCACATCTTTGTTTGTACAGACAATGCGCGAGGCGTGAAGCATCGCTGGTCTGTGCATGCTACTCATTCTAGATTTCGCACAGCTGGCTCTCAAGTTTTCAGTTGTTTCGTGCACTTGCTGAATGGGCATGCTGCAGCTCTTTTGTGGAAATAATGCTGTTTCTAACAGGCATTCAATGGTTTAGGTACTCTTCGTGCACATCTTTGTTTGCACAGACGATGCGCGAGGCGTGAAGCATCGCTGGTCTGTGCATGCTACTCATTCTAGATTTCTCACAGCTGGCTCTCAAGTTTTCAGTTGTTTCGTGCACTCTCTGAATGGGCATGCTGCAGTTCTTTTGTGGAAATAATGCTGTTTCTAACAGGCATTCAATGGTTTAGGTACTCTTCGTACACATCTGTGTTTTGCACAGACGATGCGCGAGGCGTGAAGCATCGCTGGTCTGTGCATGCTACTGATTCTAGATTTCGCACAGCTGGCTCTCAAGTTTTCAGTTGTTTCGTGCACTTGCTGAATGGGCATGCTGCAGCTCTTATGTGGAAATAATGCTGTTTCTAACAGGCATTCAATTGTTTAGGCACTCTTCGTGCACATCTGTGTTTTGCACAGACGATGCGCGAGGCGTGAAGCATCGCTGGTCTGTGCATGCTACTCATTCTAGATTTCGCACAGCTGGCTCTCAAGTTTTCAGTTGTTTCGTGCACTTGCTGAATGGGCATGCTGCAGCTCTTTTTTGGAAATAATGCTGTTTCTAACTGGCATTCAATGGTTTAGGTACTCTTTGTTCACATCTTTGTTTTGCACAGACGATGCGCGAGGCGTGAAGCATCGCTGGTCTGTGCATGCTACTCATTCTAGATTTCGCACAGCTGGCTCTCAAGTTTTCAGTTGTTTCGTGCACTTGGTGAATGGGCATGCTGCAGCTCTTTTGCGGAAATAATGCTGTTTCTAACAGGCATTCAATGGTTTAGGTACTCTTTGTCACATCTTTGTTTTGCACAGACGATGCGCGAGGCGTGAAGCATCGCTGGTCTGTGCATGCTACTCATTCTAGATTTCGCACAGCTGGCTCTCAAGTTTTCAGTTGTTTCGTGCACTTGCTGAATGGGCATGCTGCAGCTCTTTTGTGGAAATAATGCTGTTTCTAACAGGCATTCAATGGTTTAGGTAATCTTCGTGCACATCTGTGTTTTGCACAGACGATGCGCGAGGCGTGAAGCATCACTGGTCTGTGCATGCTACTCATTCTAGATTTCGCACAGCTGGCTCTCAAGTTTTCAGTTGTTTCGTGCACTTGCTGAATGGGCATGCTGCAGCTTTTTTGTGGAAATAATGCTGTTTCTAACAGGCATTCAGTGGTTTAGGTACTCTTCGTGCACATCTGTGCTTTGCACAGACGATGCGCGAGGCGTGAAGCATCGCTGGTCTGTGCATGCTACTCATTCTAGATTTCGCACAGCTGGCTCTCAAGTTTTCAGTTGTTTCGTGCACTTGCTGAATGGGCATGCTGCAGCTCTTTTGTGGAAATAATGCTGTTTCTAACAGGCATTCAATGGTTTAGGTACTCTTTGTGCACATCTTTGTTTGCACAGACGATGCGCGAGGCGTGAAGCATCGCTGGTCTCTGCATGCTACTCATTCTAGATTTCGCACAGCTGGCTCTCAAGTTTTCAGTTGTATAGTGCACTTGCTGAATGGGCATGCTGCAGTTATTTTGTGGAAATAATGCTGTTCCTAACAGGCATTCAATGGTTTAGGTGCTCTTTGTGCACATGTTTGTTTGCACAGACGATGCGCGAGGCGTGAAGCATCGCTGGTCTGTGCATGCTACTCATTCTAGATTTCGCACAGCTGGCTCTCAAGTTTTCAGTTGTTTCGTGCACTTGCTGAATGGGCATGCTGCAGCTCTTTTGTGGAAATAATGCTGTTTCTAACAGGCATTCAATGGTTTAGGTACTCTCCGTGCACATCTTTGTTTGCACAGACGATGCGCGAGGCGTGAAGCATCGCTGGTCTGTGCATGCTACTCATTCTAGATTTCGCACAGCTGGCTCTCAAGTTTTCAGTTGTTTCGTGCACTTGCTGAATGGGCATGCTGCAGCTCTTATGAGGAAATAATGCTGTTTCTAACAGGCATTCAATGGTTTAGGTACTCTTCGTGCACATCTGTGTTTTGCACAGACGATGCGCGAGGCGTGAAGCATCGCTGGTCTGTGCATGCTACTCATTCTAGATTTCGCACAGCTGGCTCTCAAGTTTTCAGTTGTATAGTGCACTTGCTGAATGGGCATGCTGCAGTTATTTTGTGGAAATAATGCTGTTTCTAACATTCATTCAATGGTTTAGGTACTCTTCGTGCACATCTTTGTTTGCACAGACAATGCGCGAGGCGTGAAGCATCGCTGGTCTGTGCATGCTACTCATTCTAGATGTCGCACAGCTGGCTCTCAAGTTTTCAGTAGTTTCGTGCACTTGCTGAATGGGCATGCTGCAGCTCTTTTGTGGAAATAATGCTGTTTCTAACAGGCATTCAATGGTTTAGGTACTCTTCGTGCACATCTGTGTTTTGCACAGACGATGCGCGAGGCGTGAAGCATCGCTGGTCTGTGCATGCTACTCATTCTAGATTTCGTACAGCTGGCTCTCAAGTTTTCAGTTGTTTCGTGCACTTGGTGAATGGGCATGCTGCAGCTCGTTTGTGGAAATAATGCTGTTTCTAACAGGCATTCAATGGTTTAGGTACTCTTTGTGCACATCTTTGTTTGCACAGACGATGCGCGAGGCGTGAAGCATCGCTGGTCTGTGCATGCTACTCATTCTAGATTTCGCACAGCTGGCTCTCAAGTTTTCAGTTGTATAGTGCACTTGCTGAATGGGCATGCTGCAGTTATTTTGTGGAAATAATGCTGTTTCTAACAGGCATTCAATGGTTTAGGTACTCTTTGTGCACATCTTTGTTTGCACAGACGATGCGCGAGGCGTGAAGCATCGCTGGTCGGTGCATGCTACTCATTCTAGATGTCGCACAGCTGGCTCTCAAGTTTTCAGTTGTTTCGTGCACATGCTGAATGGGCATGCTGCAGCTCTTTTGTGGAAATAATGCTGTTTCTAACAGGCATTCAATGGTTTAGGTACTCTTCGTGCACATCTTTGTTTGCACAGACGATGCGCGAGGCGTGAAGCATCGCTGGTCTGTGCATGCTACTCATTCTAGATTTCGCACAGCTGGCTCTCAAGTTTTCAGTTGTTTCGTGCACTTGCTGAATGGGCATGCTGCAGCTCTTATGTGGAAATAATGCTGTTTCTAACAGGCATTCAATGGTTTAGGTACTCTTCGTGCACATCTGTGTTTTGCACAGACGATGCGCGAGGCGTGAAGCATCGCTAGTCTGTGCATGCTACTCATTCTAGATTTCTCACAGCTGGCTCTCAAGTTTTCAGTTGTATAGTGCACTTGCTGAATGGGCATGCTGCAGTTATTTTGTGGAAATAATGCTGTTTCTAACATTCATTCAATGGTTTAGGTACTCTTCGTGCACATCTTTGTTTGCACAGACAATGCGCGAGGCGTGAAGCATCGCTGGTCTGTGCATGCTACTCATTCTAGATTTCGCACAGCTGGCTCTCAAGTTTTCAGTTGTTTCGTGCACTTGCTGAATGGGCATGCTGCAGCTCTTTTGTGGAAATAATGCTGTTTCTAACAGGCATTCAATGGTTTAGGTACTCTTTGTGCACATCTTTGTTTGCACAGACGATGCGCGAGGCGTGAAGCATCGCTGGTCTGTGCATGCTACTCATTCTAGATTTCGCACAGCTGGCTCTCAAGTTTTCAGTTGTATAGTGCACTTGCTGAATGGGCATGCTGCAGTTATTTTGTGGAAATAATGCTGTTTCTAACAGGCATTCAATGGTTTAGGTACTCTTTGTGCACATCTTTGTTTGCACAGACGATGCGCGAGGCGTGAAGCATCGCTGGTCTGTGCATGCTACTCATTCTAGATTTCGCACAGCTGGCTCTCAAGTTTTCAGTTGTTTCGTGCACTTGCTGAATGGGCATGCTGCAGCTCTTATGTGGAAATAATGCTGTTTCTAACAGGCATTCAATGGTTTAGGTACTCTTTGTGCACATCTTTGTTTGCACAGACGATGCGCGAGGCGTGAAGCATCGCTGGTCTGTGCATGCTACTCATTCTAGATTTCGCACAGCTGGCTCTCAAGTTTTCAGTTGTATAGTGCACTTGCTGAATGGGCATGCTGCAGTTATTTTGTGGAAATAATGCTGTTTCTAACAGGCATTCAATGGTTTAGGTACTCTTTGTGCACATCTTTGTTTGCACAGACGATGCGCGAGGCGTGAAGCATCGCTGGTCGGTGCATGCTACTCATTCTAGATGTCGCACAGCTGGCTCTCAAGTTTTCAGTTGTTTCGTGCACATGCTGAATGGGCATGCTGCAGCTCTTTTGTGGAAATAATGCTGTTTCTAACAGGCATTCAATGGTTTAGGTACTCTTCGTGCACATCTTTGTTTGCACAGACGATGCGCGAGGCGTGAAGCATCGCTGGTCTGTGCATGCTACTCATTCTAGATTTCGCACAGCTGGCTCTCAAGTTTTCAGTTGTTTCGTGCACTTGCTGAATGGGCATGCTGCAGCTCTTATGTGGAAATAATGCTGTTTCTAACAGGCATTCAATGGTTTAGGTACTCTTCGTGCACATCTGTGTTTTGCACAGACGATGCGCGAGGCGTGAAGCATCGCTAGTCTGTGCATGCTACTCATTCTAGATTTCTCACAGCTGGCTCTCAAGTTTTCAGTTGTATAGTGCACTTGCTGAATGGGCATGCTGCAGTTATTTTGTGGAAATAATGCTGTTTCTAACATTCATTCAATGGTTTAGGTACTCTTCGTGCACATCTTTGTTTGCACAGACAATGCGCGAGGCGTGAAGCATCGCTGGTCTGTGCATGCTACTCATTCTAGATTTCGCACAGCTGGCTCTCAAGTTTTCAGTTGTTTCGTGCACTTGCTGAATGGGCATGCTGCAGCTCTTTTGTGGAAATAATGCTGTTTCTAACAGGCATTCAATGGTTTAGGTACTCTTTGTGCACATCTTTGTTTGCACAGACGATGCGCGAGGCGTGAAGCATCGCTGGTCTGTGCATGCTACTCATTCTAGATTTCGCACAGCTGGCTCTCAAGTTTTCAGTTGTATAGTGCACTTGCTGAATGGGCATGCTGCAGTTATTTTGTGGAAATAATGCTGTTTCTAACAGGCATTCAATGGTTTAGGTACTCTTTGTGCACATCTTTGTTTGCACAGACGATGCGCGAGGCGTGAAGCATCGCTGGTCTGTGCATGCTACTCATTCTAGATTTCGCACAGCTGGCTCTCAAGTTTTCAGTTGTTTCGTGCACTTGCTGAATGGGCATGCTGCAGCTCTTTTGTGGAAATAATGCTGTTTCTAACAGGCATTCAATGGTTTAGGTACTCTTTGTGCACATCTTTGTTTGCACAGACGATGCGCGAGGCGTGAAGCATCGCTGGTCTCTGCATGCTACTCATTCTAGATTTCGCACAGCTGGCTCTCAAGTTTTCAGTTGTATAGTGCACTTGCTGAATGGGCATGCTGCAGTTATTTTGTGGAAATAATGCTGTTTCTAACAGGCATTCAATGGTTTAGGTACTCTTTGTGCACATGTTTGTTTGCACAGACGATGCGCGAGGCGTGAAGCATCGCTGGTCTGTGCATGCTACTCATTCTAGATTTCGCACAGCTGGCTCTCAAGTTTTCAGTTGTTTCGTGCATTTGCTGAATGGGCATGCTGCAGCTCTTTTGTGGAAATAATGCTGTTTCTAACAGGCATTCAATGGTTTAGGTACTCTTCGTGCACATCTGTGTTTTGCACAGACGATGCGCGAGGCGTGAAGCATCGCTGGTCTGTGCATGCTACTCATTCTAGATTTCGCACAGCTGGCTCTCAAGTTTTCAGTTGTTCCGTGCACTTGGTGAATGGGCATGCTGCAGCTCTTTTGTGGAAATAATGCTGTTTCTAACAGGCATTCAATGGTTTAGGTACTCTTTGTGCACATCTTTGTTTGCACAGACGCTGCGCGAGGCGTGAAGCATCGCTGGTCTGTGCATGCTACTCATTCTAGATTTCGCACAGCTGGCTCTCAAGTTTTCAGTTGTATAGTGCACTTGCTGAATGGGCATGCTGCAGTTATTTTGTGGAAATAATGCTGTTTCTAACAGGCATTCAATGGTTTAGGTACTCTTTGTGCTCATCTTTGTTTGCACAGACGATGCGCGAGGCGTGAAGCATCGGTGGTCTGTGCATGCTACTCATTCTAGATTTCGCACAGCTGGCTCTCAAGTTTTCAGTTGTTTCGTGCACTTGCTGAATGGGCATGCTGCAGCTCTTTTGTGGAAATAATGCTTTTTCTAACAGGCATTCAATGGTTTAGGTACTCTTTGTGCACATCTTTGTTTGCACAGACGATGCGCGAGGCGTGAAGCATCGCTGGTCTGTGCATGCTACTCATTCTAGATTTCGCACAGCTGGCTCTCAAGTTTTCAGTTGTTTCGTGCACTTGCTGAATGGGCATGCTGCAGCTCTTATGTGGAAATAATGCTGTTTCTAACAGGCATTCAATGGTTTAGGTACTCTTCGTGCACATCTGTGTTTTGCACAGACGATGCGCGAGGCGTGAAGCATCGCTAGTCTGTGCATGCTACTCATTCTAGATTTCTCACAGCTGGCTCTCAAGTTTTCAGTTGTATAGTGCACTTGCTGAATGGGCATGCTGCAGTTATTTTGTGGAAATAATGCTGTTTCTAACATTCATTCAATGGTTTAGGTACTCTTCGTGCACATCTTTGTTTGCACAGACAATGCGCGAGGCGTGAAGCATCGCTGGTCTGTGCATGCTACTCATTCTAGATTTCGCACAGCTGGCTCTCGAGTTTTCAGTTGTTTCGTGCACTTGCTGAATGGGCATGCTGCAGCTCTTTTGTGGAAATAATGCTGTTTCTAACAGGCATTCAATGGTTTAGGTACTCTTTGTGCACATCTTTGTTTGCACAGAGGATGCGCGAGGCGTGAAGCATCGCTGGTCTGTGCATGCTACTAATTCTAGATTTCGCACAGCTGGCTCTCAAGTTTTCAGTTGTTTCGTGCGCTTGCTGAATGGGCATGCTGCAGCTCTTTTGTGGAAATAATGCTGTTTCTAACAGGAATTCAATGGTTTAGGTACTCTTTGTGCACATCTTTGTTTTGCACAGACGATGCGCGAGGCGTGAAGCATCGCTGGTCTGTGCATGCTACTCATTCTAGATTTCGCACAGCTGGCTCTCAAGTTTTCAGTTGTTTCGTGCACTTGCTGAATGGGCATGCTGCAGCTCTTTTGCGGAAATAATGCTGTTTCTAACAGGCATTCAATGGTTTAGGTACTCTTTGTCACATCTTTGTTTTGCACAGACGATGCGCGAGGCGTGAAGCATCGCTGGTCTGTGCTTGCTACTCATTCTAGATTTCGCACAGCTGGCTCTCAAGTTTTCAGTTGTATAGTGCACTTGCTGAATGGGCATGCTGCAGTTATTTTGTGGAAATAATGCTGTTTCTAACAGGCATTCAATGGTTTAGGTACTCTTTGTGCACATCTTTGTTTGCACAGAGGATGCGCGAGGCGTGAAGCATCGCTGGTCTGTGCATGCTACTAATTCTAGATTTCGCACAGCTGGCTCTCAAGTTTTCAGTTGTTTCGTGCACTTGCTGAATGGGCATGCTGCAGCTCTTTTGTGGAAATAATGCTTCTTCTAACAGGCATTCAATGGTTTAGGTACTCTTTGTGCACATCTTTGTTTGCACAGACGATGCGCGAGGCGTGAAGCATCGCTGGTCTGTGCATGCTACTCATTCTAGATTTCGCACAGCTGGCTCTCAAGTTTTCAGTTGTTTCGTGCACTTGCTGAATGGGCATGCTGCAGCTCTTATGTGGAAATAATGCTGTTTCTAACAGGCATTCAATGGTTTAGGTACTCTTCCTGCACATCTGTGTTTTGCACAGACGATGCGCGAGGCGTGAAGCATCGCTAGTCTGTGCATGCTACTCATTCTAGATTTCGCACAGCTGGCTCTCAAGTTTTCAGTTGTATAGTGCACTTGCTGAATGGGCATGCTGCAGTTATTTTGTGGAAATCATGCTGTTTCTAACATTCATTCAATGGTTTAGGTACTCTTCGTGCACATCTTTGTTTGCACAGACGATGCGCGAGGCGTGAAGCATCGCTGGTCTGTGCATGCTACTCATTCTAGGTTTCTCACAGCTGGCTCTCAAGTTTTCAGTTGTTTCGTGCACTCTCTGAATGGGCATGCTGCAGCTCTTTTGTGGAAATAATGCTGTTTCTAACAGGCATTCAATGGTTTAGGTACTCTTCGTGCACATCTGTGTTTTGCACAGACGATGCGCGAGGCGTGAAGCATCGCTGGTCTGTGCATGCTACTGATTCTAGATTTCGCACAGCTGGCTCTCAAGTTTTCAGTTGTTTCGTGCACTTGCTGAATGGGCATGCTGCAGCTCTTTTGCGGAAATAATGCTGTTTCTAACAGGAATTCAATGGTTTAGGTACTCTTTGTGCACATCTTTGTTTTGCACAGACGATGCGCGAGGCGTGAAGCATCGCTGGTCTGTGCATGCTACTCATTCTAGATTTCGCACATCTGGCTCTCAAGTTTTCAGTTGTTTCGTGCACTTGCTGAATGGGCATGCTGCAGCTCTTTTGCGGAAATAATGCTGTTTCTAACAGGCATTCAATGGTTTAGGTACTCTTTGTCACATCTTTGTTTTGCACAGACGATGCGCGAGGCGTGAAGCATCGCTGGTCTGTGCATGCTACTCATTCTAGATTTCGCACAGCTGGCTCTCAAGTTTTCAGTTGTATAGTGCACTTGCTGAATGGGCATGCTGCAGTTATTTTGTGGAAATAATGCTGTTTCTAACAGGCATTCAATGGTTTAGGTACTCTTTGTGCACATCTTTGTTTGCACAGAGGATGCGCGAGGCGTGAAGCATCGCTGGTCTGTGCATGCTACTAATTCTAGATTTCGCACAGCTGGCTCTCAAGTTTTCAGTTGTTTCGTGCACTTGCTGAATGGGCATGCTGCAGCTCTTTTGTGGAAATAATGCTTCTTCTAACAGGCATTCAATGGTTTAGGTACTCTTTGTGCACATCTTTGTTTGCACAGACGATGCGCGAGGCGTGAAGCATCGCTGGCTGTGCATGCTACTCATTCTAGATTTCGCACAGCTGGCTCTCAAGTTTTCAGTTGTTTCGTGCACTTGCTGAATGGGCATGCTGCAGCTCTTATGTGGAAATAATGCTGTTTCTAACAGGCATTCAATGGTTTAGGTACTCTTCCTGCACATCTGTGTTTTGCACAGACGATGCGCGAGGCGTGAAGCATCGCTAGTCTGTGCATGCTACTCATTCTAGATTTCGCACAGCTGGCTCTCAAGTTTTCAGTTGTATAGTGCACTTGCTGAATGGGCATGCTGCAGTTATTTTGTGGAAATCATGCTGTTTCTAACATTCATTCAATGGTTTAGGTACTCTTCGTGCACATCTTTGTTTGCACAGACGATGCGCGAGGCGTGAAGCATCGCTGGTCTGTGCATGCTACTCATTCTAGGTTTCTCACAGCTGGCTCTCAAGTTTTCAGTTGTTTCGTGCACTCTCTGAATGGGCATGCTGCAGCTCTCTTGTGGAAATAATGCTGTTTCTAACAGGCATTCAATGGTTTAGGTACTCTTCGTGCACATCTGTGTTTTGCACAGACGATGCGCGAGGCGTGAAGCATCGCTGGTCTGTGCATGCTACTGATTCTAGATTTCGCACAACTGGCTCTCAAGTTTTCAGTTGTTTCGTGCACTTGCTGAATGGGCATGCTGCAGCTCTTATGTGGAAATAATGCTGTTTCTAACAGGCATTCAATGGTTTAGGCACTCTTCGTGCACATCTGTGTTTTGCACAGACGATGCGCGAGGCGTGAAGCATCGCTGGTCTGTGCATGCTACTCATTCTAGATTTCGCACAGCTGGCTCTCAAGTTTTCAGTTGTTTCGTGCACTTGCTGAATGGGCATGCTGCAGCTCTTTTGTGGAAATAATGCTGTTTCTAACAGGCATTCAATGGTTTAGGTACTCTTTGTGCACATCTTTGTTTTGCACAGACGATGCGCGAGGCGTGAAGCATCGCTGGTCTGTGCATGCTACTCATTCTAGATTTCGCACAGCTGGCTCTCAAGTTTTCAGTTGTTTCGTGCACTTGCTGAATGGGCATGCTGCAGCTCTTTTGCGGAAATAATGCTGTTTCTAACAGGCATTCAATGGTTTAGGTACTCTTTGTCACATCTTTGTTTTGCACAGACGATGCGCGAGGCGTGAAGCATCGCTGGTCTGTGCATGCTACTCATTCTAGATTTCGCACAGCTGGCTCTCAAGTTTTTTAGTTGTTTCGTGCACTTGGTGAATGGGCATGCTGCAGCTCTTTTGTGGAAATAATGCTGTTTCTAACAGGCATTCAATGGTTTAGGTACTCTTCGTGCACATCTGTGTTTTGCACAGACGATGCGCGAGGCGTGAAGCATCACTGGTCTGTGCATGCTACTCATTCTAGATTTCGCACAGCTGGCTCTCAAGTTTTCAGTTGTTTCGTGCACTTGCTGAATGGGCATGCTGCAGCTCTTTTGTGGAAATAATGCTGTTTCTAACAGGCATTCAATGGTTTAGGTACTCTTCGTGCACATCTGTGTTTTGCACAGACGATGCGCGAGGCGTGAAGCATCGCTGGTCTGTGCATGCTACTCATTCTAGATTTCGCACAGCTGGCTCTCAAGTTTTCAGTTGTTTCGTGCACTTGCTGAATGGGCATGCTGCAGCTCTTTTGTGGAAATAATGCTGTTTCTAACAGGCATTCAATGGTTTAGGTACTCTTTGTGCACATCTTTGTTTGCACAGACGATGCGCGAGGCGTGAAGCATCGCTGGTCTCTGCATGCTACTCATTCTAGATTTCGCACAGCTGGCTCTCAAGTTTTCAGTTGTATAGTGCACTTGCTGAATGGGCATTCTGCAGTTATTTTGTGGAAAGAATGCTGTTCCTAACAGGCATTCAGTGGTTTAGGTACTCTTTGTGCACATGTTTGTTTGCACAGACGATGCGCGAGGCGTGAAGCATCGCTGGTCTGTGCATGCTACTCATTCTAGATTTCGCACAGCTGGCTCTCAAGTTTTCAGTTGTTTCGTGCACTTGCTGAATGGGCATGCTGCAGCTCTTTTGTGGAAATAATGCTGTTTCTAACAGGCATTCAATGGTTTAGGTACTGTCCGTGCACATCTTTGTTTGCACAGACGATGCGCGAGGCGTGAAGCATCGCTGGTCTGTGCATGCTACTCATTCTAGATTTCGCACAGCTGGCTCTCAAGTTTTCAGTTGTTTCGTGCACTTGCTGAATGGGCATGCTGGAGCTCTTATGAGGAAATAATGCTGTTTCTAACAGGCATTCAATGGTTTAGGTACTCTTCGTGCACATCTGTGTTTTGCACAGACGATGCGCGAGGCGTGAAGCATCGCTGGTCTGTGCATGCTACTCATTCTAGATTTCGCACAGCTGGCTCTCAAGTTTTCAGTTGTATAGTGCACTTGCTGAATGGGCATGCTGCAGTTATTTTGTGGAAATAATGCTGTTTCTAACATTCATTCAATGGTTTAGGTACTCTTCGTGCACATCTTTGTTTGCACAGACAATGCGCGAGGCGTGAAGCATCGCTGGTCTGTGCATGCTACTCATTCTAGATTTCGCACAGCTGGCTCTCAAGTTTTCAGTTGTTTCGTGCACTTGCTGAATGGGCATGCTGCAGCTCTTTTGTGGAAATAATGCTGTTTCTAACAGGCATTCAATGGTTTAGGTACTCTTCGTGCACATCTTTGTTTGCACAGACGATGCGCGAGGCGTGAAGCATCGCTGGTCTGTGCATGCTACTCATTCTAGATTTCTCACAGCTGGCTCTCAAGTTTTCAGTTGTTTCGTGCACTCTCTGAATGGGCATGCTGCAGTTCTTTTGTGGAAATAATGCTGTTTCTAACAGGCATTCAATGGTTTAGGTACTCTTCGTGCACATCTGTGTTTTGCACAGACGATGCGCGAGGCGTGAAGCATCGCTGGTCTGTGCATGCTACTGATTCTAGATTTCGCACAGCTGGCTCTCAAGTTTTCAGTTGTTTCGTGCACTTGCTGAATGGGCATGCTGCAGCTCTTATGTGGAAATAATGCTGTTTCTAACAGGCATTCAATGGTTTAGGCACTCTTCGTGCACATCTGTGTTTTGCACAGACGATGCGCGAGGCGTGAAGCATCGCTGGTCTGTGCATGCTACTCATTCTAGATTTCGCACAGCTGGCTCTCAAGTTTTCAGTTGTTTCGTGCACTTGCTGAATGGGCATGCTGCAGCTCTTTTTTGGAAATAATGCTGTTTCTAACAGGCATTCAATGGTTTAGGTACTCTTTGTTCACATCTTTGTTTTGCACAGACGATGCGCGAGGCGTGAAGCATCGCTGGTCTGTGCATGCTACTCATTCTAGATTTCGCACAGCTGGCTCTCAAGTTTTCAGTTGTTTCGTGCACTTGCTGAATGGGCATGCTGCAGCTCTTTTGCGGAAATAATGCTGTTTCTAACAGGCATTCAATGGTTTAGGTACTCTTTGTCACATCTTTGTTTTGCACAGACGATGCGCGAGGCGTGAAGCATCGCTGGTCTGTGCATGCTACTCATTCTAGATTTCGCACAGCTGGCTCTCAAGTTTTCAGTTGTTTCGTGCACTTGCTGAATGGGCATGCTGCAGCTCTTTTGTGGAAATAATGCTGTTTCTAACAGGCATTCAATGGTTTAGGTAATCTTCGTGCACATCTGTGTTTTGCACAGACGATGCGCGAGGCGTGAAGCATCACTGGTCTGTGCATGCTACTCATTCTAGATTTCGCACAGCTGGCTCTCAAGTTTTCAGTTGTTTCGTGCACTTGCTGAATGGGCATGCTGCAGCTCTTTTGTGGAAATAATGCTGTTTCTAACAGGCATTCAATGGTTTAGGTACTCTTCGTGCACATCTGTGCTTTGCACAGACGATGCGCGAGGCGTGAAGCATCGCTGGTCTGTGCATGCTACTCATTCTAGATTTCGCACAGCTGGCTCTCAAGTTTTCAGTTGTTTCGTGCACTTGCTGAATGGGCATGCTGCAGCTCTTTTGTGGAAATAATGCTGTTTCTAACAGGCATTCAATGGTTTAGGTACTCTTTGTGCACATCTTTGTTTGCACAGACGATGCGCGAGGCGTGAAGCATCGCTGGTCTCTGCATGCTACTCATTCTAGATTTCGCACAGCTGGCTCTCAAGTTTTCAGTTGTATAGTGCACTTGCTGAATGGGCATGCTGCAGTTATTTTGTGGAAATAATGCTGTTCCTAACAGGCATTCAATGGTTTAGGTGCTCTTTGTGCACATGTTTGTTTGCACAGACGATGCGCGAGGCGTGAAGCATCGCTGGTCTGTGCATGCTACTCATTTTAGATTTCGCACAGCTGGCTCTCAAGTTTTCAGTTGTTTCGTGCACTTGCTGAATGGGCATGCTGCAGCTCTTTTGTGGAAATAATGCTGTTTCTAACAGGCATTCAATGGTTTAGGTACTCTCCGTGCACATCTTTGTTTGCACAGACGATGCGCGAGGCGTGAAGCATCGCTGGTCTGTGCATGCTACTCATTCTAGATTTCGCACAGCTGGCTCTCAAGTTTTCAGTTGTTTCGTGCACTTGCTGAATGGGCATGCTGCAGCTCTTATGAGGAAATAATGCTGTTTCTAACAGGCATTCAATGGTTTAGGTACTCTTCGTGCACATCTGTGTTTTGCACAGACGATGCGCGAGGCGTGAAGCATCGCTGGTCTGTGCGTGCTACTCATTCTAGATTTCGCACAGCTGGCTCTCAAGTTTTCAGTTGTATAGTGCACTTGCTGAATGGGCATGCTGCAGTTATTTTGTGGAAATAATGCTGTTTCTAACATTCATTCAATGGTTTAGGTACTCTTCGTGCACATCTTTGTTTGCACAGACAATGCGCGAGGCGTGAAGCATCGCTGGTCTGTGCATGCTACTCATTCTAGATTTCGCACAGATGGCTCTCAAGTTTTCAGTTGTTTCGTGCACTTGCTGAATGGGCATGCTGCAGCTCTTTTGTGGAAATAATGCTGTTTCTAACAGGCATTCAATGGTTTAGGTACTCTTCGTGCACATCTGTGTTTTGCACAGACGATGCGCGAGGCGTGAAGCATCGCTGGTCTGTGCATGCTACTCATTCTAGATTTCGTACAGCTGGCTCTCAAGTTTTCAGTTGTTTCGTGCACTTGGTGAATGGGCATGCTGCAGCTCGTTTGTGGAAATAATGCTGTTTCTAACAGGCATTCAATGGTTTAGGTACTCTTTGTGCACATCTTTGTTTGCACAGACGATGCGCGAGGCGTGAAGCATCGCTGGTCTGTGCATGCTACTCATTCTAGATTTCGCACAGCTGGCTCTCAAGTTTTCAGTTGTATAGTGCACTTGCTGAATGGGCATGCTGCAGTTATTTTGTGGAAATAATGCTGTTCTTAACAGGCATTCAATGGTTTAGGTACTCTTTGTGCACATCTTTGTTTGCACAGACGATGCGCGAGGCGTGAAGCATCGCTGGTCTGTGCATGCTACTCATTCTAGATGTCGCACAGCTGGCTCTCAAGTTTTCAGTTGTTTCGTGCACATGCTGAATGGGCATGCTGCAGCTCTTTTGTGGAAATAATGCTGTTTCTAACAGGCATTCAATGGTTTAGGTACTCTTCGTGCACATCTGTGTTTTGCACAGACGATGCGCGAGGCGTGAAGCATCGCTGGTATGTGCATGCTACTAATTCTAGATTTCGCACAGCTGACTCTCAAGTTTTCAGTTGTATAGTGCACTTGCTGAATGGGCATGCTGCAGTTATTTTGTGGAAATAATGCTGTTTCTAACATTCATTCAATGGTTTAGGTACTCTTTGTGCACATCTTTGTTTGCACAGACGATGCGCGAGGCGTGAAGCATCGCTGGTCTGTGCATGCTACTCATTCTAGATTTCGCACAGCTGGCTGTCAAGTTTTCAGTTGTTTCGTGCACTTACTGAATGGGCATGCTGCCGCTCGTTTGTGGAAATAATGCTGTTTCTAACAGGCATTCAATGGTTTAGGTACTCTTTGTGCACATCTTTGTTTGCACAGACGATGCGCGAGGCGTGAAGCATCGCTGGTCTGTGCATGCTACTCATTCTAGATTTCGCACAGCTGGCTCTCAAGTTTTCAGTTGTTTCGTGCACTTGCTGAATGGGCATGCTGCAGCTCTTTTGTGGAAATAATGCTGTTTCTAACAGGCATTCAATGGTTTAGGTACTGTTTGTGCACATCTTTGTTTGCACAGACGATGCGCGAGGCGTGAAGCATCGCTGGTCTGTGCATGCTACTCATTCTAGATGTCGCACAGCTGGCTCTCAAGTTTTCAGTTGTTTCGTGCACATGCTGAATGGGCATGCTGCAGCTCTTTTGTGAAAATAATGCTGTTTCTAACAGGCATTCAATGGTTTAGGTACTCTTCGTGCACATCTGTGTTTTGCACAGACGATGCGCGAGGCGTGAAGCATCGCTGGTCTGTGCATGCTACTAATTCTAGATTTCGCACAGCTGACTCTCAAGTTTTCAGTTGTATAGTGCACTTGCTGAATGGGCATGCTGCAGTTATTTTGTGGAAATAATGCTGTTTCTAACATTCATTCAATGGTTTAGGTACTCTTTGTGCACATCTTTGTTTGCACAGAGGATGCGCGAGGCGTGAAGCATCGCTGGTCTGTGCATGCTACTAATTCTAGATTTCGCACAGCTGGCTCTCAAGTTTTCAGTTGTTTCGTGCACTTGCTGAATGGGCATGCTGCAGCTCTTTTGTGGAAATAATGCTGTTTCTAACAGGCATTCAATGGTTTAGGTACTCTTCGTGCACATCTGTGTTTTGCACAGACGATGCGCGAGGCGTGAAGCATCGCTGGTCTGTGCATGCTACTCATTCTAGATTTCGCACAGCTGGCTCTCAAGTTTTCAGTTGTATAGTGCACTTGCTGAATGGGCATGCTGCAGTTATTTTGTGGAAATAATGCTGTTTCTAACAGGCATTCAATGGTTTAGGTACTCTTTGTGCACATCTTTGTTTGCACAGAGGATGCGCGAGGCGTGAAGCATCGCTGGTCTGTGCATGCTACTAATTCTAGATTTCGCACAGCTGGCTCTCAAGTTTTCAGTTGTTTCGTGCACTTGCTGAATGGGCATGCTGCAGCTCTTTTGTGGAAATAATGCTTCTTCTAACAGGCATTCAATGGTTTAGGTACTCTTTGTGCACATCTTTGTTTGCACAGACGATGCGCGAGGCGTGAAGCATCGCTGGTCTGTGCATGCTACTCATTCTAGATTTCGCACAGCTGGCTCTCAAGTTTTCAGTTGTTTCGTGCACTTGCTGAATGGGCATGCTGCAGCTCTTATGTGGAAATAATGCTGTTTGTAACAGGCATTCAATGGTTTAGGTACTCTTCCTGCACATCTGTGTTTTGCACAGACGATGCGCGAGGCGTGAAGCATCGCTAGTCTGTGCATGCTACTCATTCTAGATTTCGCACAGCTGGCTCTCAAGTTTTCAGTTGTATAGTGCACTTGCTGAATGGGCATGCTGCAGTTATTTTGTGGAAATCATGCTGTTTCTAACATTCATTCAATGGTTTAGGTACTCTTCGTGCACATCTTTGTTTGCACAGACGATGCGCGAGGCGTGAAGCATCGCTGGTCTGTGCATGCTACTCATTCTAGGTTTCTCACAGCTGGCTCTCAAGTTTTCAGTTGTTTCGTGCACTCTCTGAATGGGCATGCTGCAGCTCTTTTGTGGAAATAATGCTGTTTCTAACAGGCATTCAATGGTTTAGGTACTCTTCGTGCACATCTGTGTTTTGCACAGACGATGCGCGTGGCGTGAAGCATCGCTGGTCTGTGCATGCTACTCATTCTAGATTTCGCACAGCTGGCTCTCAAGTTTTCAGTTGTTTCGTGCACTTGCTGAATGGGCATGCTGCAGCTCTTTTGTGGAAATAATGCTGTTTCTAACAGGCATTCAATGGTTAAGGTACTCTTTGTGCACATCTTTGTTTGCACAGACGATGCGCGAGGCGTGAAGCATCGCTGGTCTGTGCATGCTACTCATTCTAGATTTCGCACAGCTGGCTCTCAAGTTTTCAGTTGTATAGTGCACTTGCTGAATGGGCATGCTGCAGTTATTTTGTGGAAATAATGCTGTTTCTAACAGGCATTCAGTGGTTTAGGAACTCTTTGTGCACATCTTTGTTTGCACAGAGGATGCGCGAGGCGTGAAGCATCGCTGGTCTGTGCATGCTACTCATTCTAGATTTCGCACAGCTGGCTTTCAAGTTTTCAGTTGTTTCGTGCACTTGCTGAATGGGCATGCTGCAGCTCTTTTGTGGAAATAATGCTGTTTCTAACAGGCATTCAATGGTTTAGGTACTCTCCGTGCACATCTTTGTTTGCACAGACGATGCGCGAGGCGTGAAGCATCGCTGGTCTGTGGATGCTACTCATTCTAGATTTCGCACAGCTGGCTCTCATGTTTTCAGTTGTTTCGTGCACTTGCTGAATGGGCATGCTGGAGCTCTTATGAGGAAATAATGCTGTTTCTAACAGGCATTCAATGGTTTAGGTACTCTTCGTGCACATCTGTGTTTTGCACAGACGATGCGCGAGGCGTGAAGCATCGCTGGTCTGTGCATGCTACTCATTCTAGATTTCGCACAGCTGGCTCTCAAGTTTTCAGTTGTATAGTGCACTTGCTGAATGGGCATGCTGCAGTTATTTTGTGGAAATAATGCTGTTTCTAACATTCATTCAATGGTTTAGGTACTCTTCGTGCACATCTTTGTTTGCACAGACAATGCGCGAGGCGTGAAGCATCGCTGGTCTGTGCATGCTACTCATTCTAGATTTCGCACAGCTGGCTCTCAAGTTTTCAGTTGTTTCGTGCACTTGCTGAATGGGCATGCTGCAGCTCTTTTGTGGAAATAATGCTGTTTCTAACAGGCATTCAATGGTTTAGGTACTCTTCGTGCACATCTTTGTTTGCACAGACGATGCGCGAGGCGTGAAGCATCGCTGGTCTGTGCATGCTACTCATTCTAGATTTCTCACAGCTGGCTCTCAAGTTTTCAGTTGTTTCGTGCACTCTCTGAATGGGCATGCTGCAGTTCTTTTGTGGAAATAATGCTGTTTCTAACAGGCATTCAATGGTTTAGGTACTCTTCGTGCACATCTGTGTTTTGCACAGACGATGCGCGAGGCGTGAAGCATCGCTGGTCTGTGCATGCTACTGATTCTAGATTTCGCACAGCTGGCTCTCAAGTTTTCAGTTGTTTCGTGCACTTGCTGAATGGGCATGCTGCAGCTCTTATGTGGAAATAATGCTGTTTCTAACAGGCATTCAATGGTTTAGGCACTCTTCGTGCACATCTGTGTTTTGCACAGACGATGCGCGAGGCGTGAAGCATCGCTGGTCTGTGCATGCTACTCATTCTAGATTTCGCACAGCTGGCTCTCAAGTTTTCAGTTGTTTCGTGCACTTGCTGAATGGGCATGCTGCAGCTCTTTTTTGGAAATAATGCTGTTTCTAACAGGCATTCAATGGTTTAGGTACTCTTTGTTCACATCTTTGTTTTGCACAGACGATGCGCGAGGCGTGAAGCATCGCTGGTCTGTGCATGCTACTCATTCTAGATTTCGCACAGCTGGCTCTCAAGTTTTCAGTTGTTTCGTGCACTTGCTGAATGGGCATGCTGCAGCTCTTTTGCGGAAATAATGCTGTTTCTAACAGGCATTCAATGGTTTAGGTACTCTTTGTCACATCTTTGTTTTGCACAGACGATGCGCGAGGCGTGAAGCATCGCTGGTCTGTGCATGCTACTCATTCTAGATTTCGCACAGCTGGCTCTCAAGTTTTCAGTTGTATAGTGCACTTGCTGAATGGGCATGCTGCAGTTATTTTGTGGAAATAATGCTGTTTCTAACAGGCATTCAATGGTTTAGGTACTCTTTGTGCACATCTTTGTTTGCAAAGAGGATGCGCGAGGCGTGAAGCATCGCTGGTCTGTGCATGCTACTAATTCTAGATTTCGCACAGCTGGCTCTCAAGTTTTCAGTTGTTTCGTGCACTTGCTGAATGGGCATGCTGCAGCTCTTTTGTGGAAATAATGCTTCTTCTAACAGGCATTCAATGGTTTAGGTACTCTTTGTGCACATCTTTGTTTGCACAGACGATGCGCGAGGCGTGAAGCATCGCTGGTCTGTGCATGCTACTCATTCTAGATTTCGCACAGCTGGCTCTCAAGTTTTCAGTTGTTTCGTGCACTTGCTGAATGGGCATGCTGCAGCTCTTATGTGGAAATAATGCTGTTTCTAACAGGCATTCAATGGTTTAGGTACTCTTCCTGCACATCTGTGTTTTGCACAGACGATGCGCGAGGCGTGAAGCATCGCTAGTCTGTGCATGCTACTCATTCTAGATTTCGCACAGCTGGCTCTCAAGTTTTCAGTTGTATAGTGCACTTGCTGAATGGGCATGCTGCAGTTATTTTGTGGAAATCATGCTGTTTCTAACATTCATTCAATGGTTTAGGTACTCTTCGTGCACATCTTTGTTTGCACAGACGATGCGCGAGGCGTGAAGCATCGCTGGTCTGTGCATGCTACTCATTCTAGGTTTCTCACAGCTGGCTCTCAAGTTTTCAGTTGTTTCGTGCACTCTCTGAATGGGCATGCTGCAGCTCTTTTGTGGAAATAATGCTGTTTCTAACAGGCATTCAATGGTTTAGGTACTCTTCGTGCACATCTGTGTTTTGCACAGACGATGCGCGAGGCGTGAAGCATCGCTAGTCTGTGCATGCTACTGATTCTAGATTTCGCACAGCTGGCTCTCAAGTTTTCAGTTGTTTCGTGCACTTGCTGAATGGGCATGCTGCAGCTCTTATGTGGAAATAATGCTGTTTCTAACAGGCATTCAATGGTTTAGGCACTCTTCGTGCACATCTGTGTTTTGCACAGACGATGCGCGAGGCGTGAAGCATCGCTGGTCTGTGCATGCTACTCATTCTAGATTTCGCACAGCTGGCTCTCAAGTTTTCAGTTGTTTCGTGCACTTGCTGAATGGGCATGCTGCAGCTCTTTTGTGGAAATAATGCTGTTTCTAACAGGCATTCAATGGTTTAGGTACTCTTTGTGCACATCTTTGTTTTGCACAGACGATGCGCGAGGCGTGAAGCATCGCTGGTCTGTGCATGCTACTCATTCTAGATTTCGCACAGCTGGCTCTCAAGTTTTCAGTTGTTTCGTGCACTTGCTGAATGGGCATGCTGCAGCTCTTTTGCGGAAATAATGCTGTTTCTAACAGGCATTCAATGGTTTAGGTACTCTTTGTCACATCTTTGTTTTGCACAGACGATGCGCGAGGCGTGAAGCATCGCTGGTCTGTGCATGCTACTCATTCTAGATTTCGCACAGCTGGCTCTCAAGTTTTTTAGTTGTTTCGTGCACTTGCTGAATGGGCATGCTGCAGCTCTTTTGTGGAAATAATGCTGTTTCTAACAGGCATTCAATGGTTTAGGTACTCTTCGTGCACATCTGTGTTTTGCACAGACGATGCGCGAGGCGTGAAGCATCACTGGTCTGTGCATGCTACTCATTCTAGATTTCGCACAGCTGGCTCTCAAGTTTTCAGTTGTTTCGTGCACTTGCTGAATGGGCATGCTGCAGCTCTTATGTGGAAATAATGCTGTTTCTAACAGGCATTCAATGGTTTAGGCACTCTTCGTGCACATCTGTGTTTTGCACAGACGATGCGCGAGGCGTGAAGCATCGCTGGTCTGTGCATGCTACTCATTATAGATTTCGCACAGCTGGCTCTCAAGTTTTCAGTTGTTTCGTGCACTTGCTGAATGGGCATGCTGCAGCTCTTTTGTGGAAATAATGCTGTTTCTAACAGGCATTCAATGGTTTAGGTACTCTTTGTGCACATCTTTGTTTTGCACAGACGATGCGCGAGGCGTGAAGCATCGCTGGTCTGTGCATGCTACTCATTCTAGATTTCGCACAGCTGGCTCTCAAGTTTTCAGTTGTTTCGTGCACTTGCTGAATGGGCATGCTGCAGCTCTTTTGCGGAAATAATGCTGTTTCTAACAGGCATTCAATGGTTTAGGTACTCTTTGTCACATCTTTGTTTTGCACAGACGATGCGCGAGGCGTGAAGCATCGCTGGTCTGTGCATGCTACTCATTCTAGATTTCGCACAGCTGGCTCTCAAGTTTTTTAGTTGTTTCGTGCACTTGCTGAATGGGCATGCTGCAGCTCTTTTGTGGAAATAATGCTGTTTCTAACAGGCATTCAATGGTTTAGGTACTCTTCGTGCACATCTGTGTTTTGCACAGACGATGCGCGAGGCGTGAAGCATCACTGGTCTGTGCATGCTACTCATTCTAGATTTCGCACAGCTGGCTCTCAAGTTTTCAGTTGTTTCGTGCACTTGCTGAATGGGCATGCTGCAGCTCTTTTGTGGAAATAATGCTGTTTCTAACAGGCATTCAATGGTTTAGGTACTCTTCGTGCACATCTGTGTTTTGCACAGACGATGCGCGAGGCGTGAAGCATCGCTGGTCTGTGCATGCTACTCATTCTAGATTTCGCACAGCTGGCTCTCAAGTTTTCAGTTGTTTCGTGCACTTGCTGAATGGGCATGCTGCAGCTCTTTTGTGGAAATAATGCTGTTTCTAACAGGCATTCAATGGTTTAGGTACTCTTTGTGCACATCTTTGTTTGCACAGACGATGCGCGAGGCGTGAAGCATCGCTGGTCTCTGCATGCTACTCATTCTAGATTTCGCACAGCTGGCTCTCAAGTTTTCAGTTGTATAGTGCACTTGCTGAATGGGCATTCTGCAGTTATTTTGTGGAAAGAATGCTGTTCCTAACAGGCATTCAATGGTTTAGGTACTCTTTGTGCACATGTTTGTTTGCACAGACGATGCGCGAGGCGTGAAGCATCGCTGGTCTGTGCATGCTACTCATTCTAGATTTCGCACAGCTGGCTCTCAAGTTTTCAGTTGTTTCGTGCACTTGCTGAATGGGCATGCTGCAGCTCTTTTGTGGAAATAATGCTGTTTCTAACAGGCATTCAATGGTTTAGGTACTCTCCGTGCACATCTTTGTTTGCACAGACGATGCGCGAGGCGTGAAGCATCGCTGGTCTGTGCATGCTACTCATTCTAGATTTCGCACAGCTGGCTCTCAAGTTTTCAGTTGTTTCGTGCACTTGCTGAATGGGCATGCTGGAGCTCTTATGAGGAAATAATGCTGTTTCTAACAGGCATTCAATGGTTTAGGTACTCTTCGTGCACATCTGTGTTTTGCACAGACGATGCGCGAGGCGTGAAGTATCGCTGGTCTGTGCATGCTACTCATTCTAGATTTCGCACAGCTGGCTCTCAAGTTTTCAGTTGTTTCGTGCACTTGCTGAATGGGCATGCTGCAGCTCTTTTGTGGAAATAATGCTGTTTCTAACAGGCATTCAATGGTTTAGGTACTCTTCGTGCACATCTTTGTTTGCACAGACGATGCGCGAGGCGTGAAGCATCGCTGGTCTGTGCATGCTACTCATTCTAGATTTCTCACAGCTGGCTCTCAAGTATTCAGTTGTTTCGTGCACTCTCTGAATGGGCATGCTGCAGTTCTTTTGTGGAAATAGTGCTGTTTCTAACAGGCATTCAATGGTTTAGGTACTCTTCGTGCACATCTGTGTTTTGCACAGACGATGCGCGAGGCGTGAAGCATCGCTGGTCTGTGCATGCTACTGATTCTAGATTTCGCACAGCTGGCTCTCAAGTTTTCAGTTGTTTCGTGCACTTGCTGAATGGGCATGCTGCAGCTCTTATGTGGAAATAATGCTGTTTCTAACAGGCATTCAATGGTTTAGGCACTCTTCGTGCACATCTGTGTTTTGCACAGACGATGCGCGAGGCGTGAAGCATCGCTGGTCTGTGCATGCTACTCATTCTAGATTTCGCACAGCTGGCTCTCAAGTTTTCAGTTGTTTCGTGCACTTGCTGAATGGGCATGCTGCAGCTCTTTTTTGGAAATAATGCTGTTTCTAACAGGCATTCAATGGTTTAGGTACTCTTTGTTCACATCTTTGTTTTGCACAGACGATGCGCGAGGCGTGAAGCATCGCTGGTCTGTGCATGCTACTCATTCTAGATTTCGCACAGCTGGCTCTCAAGTTTTCAGTTGTTTCGTGCACTTGCTGAATGGGCATGCTGCAGCTCTTTTGCGGAAATAATGCTGTTTCTAACAGGCATTCAATGGTTTAGGTACTCTTTGTCACATCTTTGTTTTGCACAGACGATGCGCGAGGCGTGAAGCATCGCTGGTCTGTGCATGCTACTCATTCTAGATTTCGCACAGCTGGCTCTCAAGTTTTCAGTTGTTTCGTGCACTTGCTGAATGGGCATGCTGCAGCTCTTTTGTGGAAATAATGCTGTTTCTAACAGGCATTCAATGGTTTAGGTAATCTTCGTGCACATCTGTGTTTTGCACAGACGATGCGCGAGGCGTGAAGCATCACTGGTCTGTGCATGCTACTCATTCTAGATTTCGCACAGCTGGCTCTCAAGTTTTCAGTTGTTTCGTGCACTTGCTGAATGGGCATGCTGCAGCTCTTTTGTGGAAATAATGCTGTTTCTAACAGGCATTCAATGGTTTAGGTACTCTTCGTGCACATCTGTGCTTTGCACAGACGATGCGCGAGGCGTGAAGCATCGCTGGTCTGTGCATGCTACTCATTCTAGATTTCGCACAGCTGGCTCTCAAGTTTTCAGTTGTTTCGTGCACTTGCTGAATGGGCATGCTGCAGCTCTTTTGTGGAAATAATGCTGTTTCTAACAGGCATTCAATGGTTTAGGTACTCTTTGTGCACATCTTTGTTTGCACAGACGATGCGCGAGGCGTGAAGCATCGCTGGTCTCTGCATGCTACTCATTCTAGATTTCGCACAGCTGGCTCTCAAGTTTTCAGTTGTATAGTGCACTTGCTGAATGGGCATGCTGCAGTTATTTTGTGGAAATAATGCTGTTCCTAACAGGCATTCAATGGTTTAGGTGCTCTTTGTGCACATGTTTGTTTGCACAGACGATGCGCGAGGCGTGAAGCATCGCTGGTCTGTGCATGCTACTCATTCTAGATTTCGCACAGCTGGCTCTCAAGTTTTCAGTTGTTTCGTGCACTTGCTGAATGGGCATGCTGCAGCTCTTTTGTGGAAATAATGCTGTTTCTAACAGGCATTCAATGGTTTAGGTACTCTCCGTGCACATCTTTGTTTGCACAGACGATGCGCGAGGCGTGAAGCATCGCTGGTCTGTGCATGCTACTCATTCTAGATTTCGCACAGCTGGCTCTCAAGTTTTCAGTTGTTTCGTGCACTTGCTGAATGGGCATGCTGCAGCTCTTTTGTGGAAATAATGCTGTTTCTAACAGGCATTCAATGGTTTAGGTACTCTTCGTGCACATCTGTGTTTTGCACAGACGATGCGCGAGGCGTGAAGCATCGCTGGTCTGTGCATGCTACTCATTCTAGATTTCGTACAGCTGGCTCTCAAGTTTTCAGTTGTTTCGTGCACTTGGTGAATGGGCATGCTGCAGCTCGTTTGTGGAAATAATGCTGTTTCTAACAGGCATTCAATGGTTTAGGTACTCTTTGTGCACATCTTTGTTTGCACAGACGATGCGCGAGGCGTGAAGCATCGCTGGTCTGTGCATGCTACTCATTCTAGATTTCGCACAGCTGGCTCTCAAGTTTTCAGTTGTATAGTGCACTTGCTGAATGGGCATGCTGCAGTTATTTTGTGGAAATAATGCTGTTTCTAACAGGCATTCAATGGTTTAGGTACTCTTTGTGCACATCTTTGTTTGCACAGACGATGCGCGAGGCGTGAAGCATCGCTGGTCTGTGCATGCTACTCATTCTAGATGTCGCACAGCTGGCTCTCAAGTTTTCAGTTGTTTCGTGCACATGCTGAATGGGCATGCTGCAGCTCTTTTGTGGAAATAATGCTGTTTCTAACAGGCATTCAATGGTTTAGGTACTCTTCGTGCACATCTGTGTTTTGCACAGACGATGCGCGAGGCGTGAAGCATCGCTGGTATGTGCATGCTACTAATTCTAGATTTCGCACAGCTGACTCTCAAGTTTTCAGTTGTATAGTGCACTTGATGAATGGGCATGCTGCAGTTATTTTGTGGAAATAATGCTGTTTCTAACATTCATTCAATGGTTTAGGTACTCTTTGTGCACATCTTTGTTTGCACAGACGATGCGCGAGGCGTGAAGCATCGCTGGTCTGTGCATGCTACTCATTCTAGATTTCGCACAGCTGGCTGTCAAGTTTTCAGTTGTTTCGTGCACTTACTGAATGGGCATGCTGCCGCTCGTTTGTGGAAATAATGCTGTTTCTAACAGGCATTCAATGGTTTAGGTACTCTTTGTGCACATCTTTGTTTGCACAGACGATGCGCGAGGCGTGAAGCATCGCTGGTCTGTGCATGCTACTCATTCTAGATTTCGCACAGCTGGCTCTCAAGTTTTCAGTTGTTTCGTGCACTTGCTGAATGGGCATGCTGCAGCTCTTTTGTGGAAATAATGCTGTTTCTAACAGGCATTCAATGGTTTAGGTACTGTTTGTGCACATCTTTGTTTGCACAGACGATGCGCGAGGCGTGAAGCATCGCTGGTCTGTGCATGCCACTCATTCTAGATGTCGCACAGCTGGCTCTCAAGTTTTCAGTTGTTTCGTGCACATGCTGAATGGGCATGCTGCAGCTCTTTTGTGAAAATAATGCTGTTTCTAACAGGCATTCAATGGTTTAGGTACTCTTCGTGCACATCTGTGTTTTGCACAGACGATGCGCGAGGCGTGAAGCATCGCTGGTCTGTGCATGCTACTAATTCTAGATTTCGCACAGCTGACTCTCAAGTTTTCAGTTGTATAGTGCACTTGCTGAATGGGCATGCTGCAGTTATTTTGTGGAAATAATGCTGTTTCTAACATTCATTCAATGGTTTAGGTACTCTTTGTGCACATCTTTGTTTGCACAGAGGATGCGCGAGGCGTGAAGCATCGCTGGTCTGTGCATGCTACTAATTCTAGATTTCGCACAGCTGGCTCTCAAGTTTTCAGTTGTTTCGTGCACTTGCTGAATGGGCATGCTGCAGCTCTTTTGTGGAAATAATGCTGTTTCTAACAGGCATTCAATGGTTTAGGTACTCTTCGTGCACATCTGTGTTTTGCACAGACGATGCGCGAGGCGTGAAGCATCGCTGGTCTGTGCATGCTACTCATTCTAGATTTCGCACAGCTGGCTCTCAAGTTTTCAGTTGTTTCGTGCACTTGCTGAATAGGCATGCTGCAGCTCTTTTGTGGAAATAATGCTGTTTCTAACAGGCATTCAATGGTTTAGGTACTCTTTTTGCACATCTTTGTTTGCACAGACGATGCGCGAGGCGTGAAGCATCGCTGGTCTGTGCATGCTACTCATTCTAGATTTCGCACAGCTGGCTCTCAAGTTTTCAGTTGTATAGTGCACTTGCTGAATGGGCATGCTGCAGTTATTTTGTGGAAATAATGCTGTTTCTAACAGGCATTCAGTGGTTTAGGAACTCTTTGTGCACATCTTTGTTTGCACAGAGGATGCGCGAGGCGTGAAGCATCGCTGGTCTGTGCATGCTACTCATTCTAGATTTCGCACAGCTGGCTCTCAAGTTTTCAGTTGTTTCGTGCACTTGCTGAATGGGCATGCTGCAGCTCTTTTGTGGAAATAATGCTGTTTCTAACAGGCATTCAATGGTTTAGGTACTCTCCGTGCACATCTTTGTTTGCACAGACGATGCGCGAGGCGTGAAGCATCGCTGGTCTGTGCATGCTACTCATTCTAGATTTCGCACAGCTGGCTCTCAAGTTTTCAGTTGTTTCGTGCACTTGCTGAATGGGCATGCTGGAGCTCTTATGAGGAAATAATGCTGTTTCTAACAGGCATTCAATGGTTTAGGTACTCTTCGTGCACATCTGTGTTTTGCACAGACGATGCGCGAGGCGTGAAGCATCGCTGGTCTGTGCATGCTACTCATTCTAGATTTCGCACAGCTGGCTCTCAAGTTTTCAGTTGTATAGTGCACTTGCTGAATGGGCATGCTGCAGTTATTTTGTGGAAATAATGCTGTTTCTAACATTCATTCAATGGTTTAGGTACTCTTCGTGCACATCTTTGTTTGCACAGACAATGCGCGAGGCGTGAAGCATCGCTGGTCTGTGCATGCTACTCATTCTAGATTTCGCACAGCTGGCTCTCAAGTTTTCAGTTGTTTCGTGCACTTGCTGAATGGGCATGCTGCAGCTCTTTTGTGGAAATAATGCTGTTTCTAACAGGCATTCAATGGTTTAGGTACTCTTCGTGCACATCTTTGTTTGCACAGACGATGCGCGAGGCGTGAAGCATCGCTGGTCTGTGCATGCTACTCATTCTAGATTTCTCACAGCTGGCTCTCAAGTTTTCAGTTGTTTCGTGCACTCTCTGAATGGGCATGCTGCAGTTCTTTTGTGGAAATAATGCTGTTTCTAACAGGCATTCAATGGTTTAGGTACTCTTCGTGCACATCTGTGTTTTGCACAGACGATGCGCGAGGCGTGAAGCATCGCTGGTCTGTGCATGCTACTGATTCTAGATTTCGCACAGCTGGCTCTCAAGTTTTCAGTTGTTTCGTGCACTTGCTGAATGGGCATGCTGCAGCTCTTATGTGGAAATAATGCTGTTTCTAACAGGCATTCAATGGTTTAGGCACTCTTCGTGCACATCTGTGTTTTGCACAGACGATGCGCGAGGCGTGAAGCATCGCTGGTCTGTGCATGCTACTCATTCTAGATTTCGCACAGCTGGCTCTCAAGTTTTCAGTTGTTTCGTGCACTTGCTGAATGGGCATGCTGCAGCTCTTTTTTGGAAATAATGCTGTTTCTAACAGGCATTCAATGGTTTAGGTACTCTTTGTTCACATCTTTGTTTTGCACAGACGATGCGCGAGGCGTGAAGCATCGCTGGTCTGTGCATGCTACTCATTCTAGATTTCGCACAGCTGGCTCTCAAGTTTTCAGTTGTTTCGTGCACTTGCTGAATGGGCATGCTGCAGCTCTTTTGCGGAAATAATGCTGTTTCTAACAGGCATTCAATGGTTTAGGTACTCTTTGTCACATCTTTGTTTTGCACAGACGATGCGCGAGGCGTGAAGCATCGCTGGTCTGTGCATGCTACTCATTCTAGATTTCGCACAGCTGGCTCTCAAGTTTTCAGTTGTTTCGTGCACTTGCTGAATGGGCATGCTGCAGCTCTTTTGTGGAAATAATGCTGTTTCTAACAGGCATTCAATGGTTTAGGTAATCTTCGTGCACATCTGTGTTTTGCACAGACGATGCGCGAGGCGTGAAGCATCACTGGTCTGTGCATGCTACTCATTCTAGATTTCGCACAGCTGGCTCTCAAGTTTTCAGTTGTTTCGTGCACTTGCTGAATGGGCATGCTGCAGCTCTTTTGTGGAAATAATGCTGTTTCTAACAGGCATTCAATGGTTTAGGTACTCTTCGTGCACATCTGTGCTTTGCACAGACGATGCGCGAGGCGTGAAGCATCGCTGGTCTGTGCATGCTACTCATTCTAGATTTCGCACAGCTGGCTCTCAAGTTTTCAGTTGTTTCGTGCACTTGCTGAATGGGCATGCTGCAGCTCTTTTGTGGAAATAATGCTGTTTCTAACAGGCATTCAATGGTTTAGGTACTCTTTGTGCACATCTTTGTTTGCACAGACGATGCGCGAGGCGTGAAGCATCGCTGGTCTCTGCATGCTACTCATTCTAGATTTCGCACAGCTGGCTCTCAAGTTTTCAGTTGTATAGTGCACTTGCTGAATGGGCATGCTGCAGTTATTTTGTGGAAATAATGCTGTTCCTAACAGGCATTCAATGGTTTAGGTGCTCTTTGTGCACATGTTTGTTTGCACAGACGATGCGCGAGGCGTGAAGCATCGCTGGTCTGTGCATGCTACTCATTCTAGATTTCGCACAGCTGGCTCTCAAGTTTTCAGTTGTTTCGTGCACTTGCTGAATGGGCATGCTGCAGCTCTTTTGTGGAAATAATGCTGTTTCTAACAGGCATTCAATGGTTTAGGTACTCTCCGTGCACATCTTTGTTTGCACAGACGATGCGCGAGGCGTGAAGCATCGCTGGTCTGTGCATGCTACTCATTCTAGATTTCGCACAGCTGGCTCTCAAGTTTTCAGTTGTTTCGTGCACTTGCTGAATGGGCATGCTGCAGCTCTTATGAGGAAATAATGCTGTTTCTAACAGGCATTCAATGGTTTAGGTACTCTTCGTGCACATCTGTGTTTTGCACAGACGATGCGCGAGGCGTGAAGCATCGCTGGTCTGTGCATGCTACTCATTCTAGATTTCGCACAGCTGGCTCTCAAGTTTTCAGTTGTATAGTGCACTTGCTGAATGGGCATGCTGCAGTTATTTTGTGGAAATAATGCTGTTTCTAACATTCATTCAATGGTTTAGGTACTCTTCGTGCACATCTTTGTTTGCACAGACAATGCGCGAGGCGTGAAGCATCGCTGGTCTGTGCATGCTACTCATTCTAGTATTCGCACAGCTGGCTCTCAAGTTTTCAGTTGTTTCGTGCACTTGCTGAATGGGCATGCTGCAGCTCTTTTGTGGAAATAATGCTGTTTCTAACAGGCATTCAATGGTTTAGGTACTCTTCGTGCACATCTGTGTTTTGCACAGACGATGCGCGAGGCGTGAAGCATCGCTGGTCTGTGCATGCTACTCATTCTAGATTTTGTACAGCTGGCTCTCAAGTTTTCAGTTGTTTCGTGCACTTGGTGAATGGGCATGCTGCAGCTCGTTTGTGGAAATAATGCTGTTTCTAACAGGCATTCAATGGTTTAGGTACTCTTTGTGCACATCTTTGTTTGCACAGACGATGCGCGAGGCGTGAAGCATCGCTGGTCTGTGCATGCTACTCATTCTAGATTTCGCACAGCTGGCTCTCAAGTTTTCAGTTGTATAGTGCACTTGCTGAATGGGCATGCTGCAGTTATTTTGTGGAAATAATGCTGTTTCTAACAGGCATTCAATGGTTTAGGTACTCTTTGTGCACATCTTTGTTTGCACAGACGATGCGCGAGGCGTGAAGCATCGCTGGTCTGTGCATGCTACTCATTCTAGATGTCGCACAGCTGGCTGTCAAGTTTTCAGTTGTTTCGTGCACATGCTGAATGGGCATGCTGCAGCTCTTTTGTGGAAATAATGCTGTTTCTAACAGGCATTCAATGGTTTAGGTACTCTTCGTGCACATCTGTGTTTTGCACAGACGATGCGCGAGGCGTGAAGCATCGCTGGTCTGTGCATGCTACTAATTCTAGATTTCGCACAGCTGACTCTCAAGTTTTCAGTTGTATAGTGCACTTGCTGAATGGGCATGCTGCAGTTATTTTGTGGAAATAATGCTGTTTCTAACATTCATTCAATGGTTTAGGTACTCTTTGTGCACATCTTTGTTTGCACAGACGATGCGCGAGGCGTGAAGCATCGCTGGTCTGTGCATGCTACTCATTCTAGATTTCGCACAGCTGGCTGTCAAGTTTTCAGTTGTTTCGTGCACTTACTGAATGGGCATGCTGCCGCTCGTTTGTGGAAATAATGCTGTTTCTAACAGGCATTCAATGGTTTAGGTACTCTTTGTGCACATCTTTGTTTGCACAGACGATGCGCGAGGCGTGAAGCATCGCTGGTCTGCGCATGCTACTCATTCTAGATTTCGCACAGCTGGCTCTCAAGTTTTCAGTTGTTTCGTGCACTTGCTGAATGGGCATGCTGCAGCTCTTTTGTGGAAATAATGCTGTTTCTAACAGGCATTCAATGGTTTAGGTACTCTTTGTGCACATCTTTGTTTGCACAGACGATGCGCGAGGCGTGAAGCATCGCTGGTCTGTGCATGCTACTCATTCTAGATGTCGCACAGCTGGCTCTCAAGTTTTCAGTTGTTTCGTGCACATGCTGAATGGGCATGCTGCAGCTCTTTTGTGAAAATAATGCTGTTTCTAACAGGCATTCAATGGTTTAGGTACTCTTCGTGCACATCTGTGTTTTGCACAGACGATGCGCGAGGCGTGAAGCATCGCTGGTCTGTGCATGCTACTAATTCTAGATTTCGCACAGCTGACTCTCAAGTTTTCAGTTGTATAGTGCACTTGCTGAATGGGCATGCTGCAGTTATTTTGTGGAAATAATGCTGTTTCTAACATTCATTCAATGGTTTAGGTACTCTTTGTGCACATCTTTGTTTGCACAGAGGATGCGCGAGGCGTGAAGCATCGCTGGTCTGTGCATGCTACTAATTCTAGATTTCGCACAGCTGGCTCTCAAGTTTTCAGTTGTTTCGTGCCCTTGCTGAATGGGCATGCTGCAGCTCTTTTGTGGAAATAATGCTGTTTCTAACAGGCATTCAATGGTTTAGGTACTCTTCGTGCACATCTGTGTTTTGCACAGACGATGCGCGAGGCGTGAAGCATCGCTGGTCTGTGCATGCTACTCATTCTAGATTTCGCACAGCTGGCTCTCAAGTTTTCAGTTGTTTCGTGCACTTGCTGAATGGGCATGCTGCAGCTCTTTTGTGGAAATAATGCTGTTTCTAACAGGCATTCAATGGTTTAGGTACTCTTTGTGCACATCTTTGTTTGCACAGACGATGCGCGAGGCGTGAAGCATCGCTGGTCTGTGCATGCTACTCATTCTAGATTTCGCACAGCTGGCTCTCAAGTTTTCAGTTGTATAGTGCACTTGCTGAATGGGCATGCTGCAGTTATTTTGTGGAAATAATGCTGTTTCTAACAGGCATTCAGTGGTTTAGGAACTCTTTGTGCACATCTTTGTTTGCACAGAGGATGCGCGAGGCGTGAAGCATCGCTGGTCTGTGCATGCTACTAATTCTAGATTTCGCACAGCTGGCTCTCAAGTTTTCAGTTGTTTCGTGCACTTTCTGAATGGGCATGCTGCAGCTCTTTTGTGGAAATAATGCTGTTTCTAACAGGCATTCAATGGTTTAGGTACTCTTCGTGCACATCTGTGCTTTGCACAGACGATGCGCGAGGCGTGAAGCATCGCTGGTCTGTGCATGCTACTCATTCTAGATTTCGCACAGCTGGCTCTCAAGTTTTCAGTTGTTTCGTGCACTTGCTGAATGGGCATGCTGCAGCTCTTTTGTGGAAATAATGCTTTTTCTAACAGGCATTCAATGGTTTAGGTACTCTTTGTGCACATCTTTGTTTGCACAGACGATGCGCGAGGCGTGAAGCATCGCTGGTCTGTGCATGCTACTGATTCTAGATTTCGCACAGCTGGCTCTCAAGTTTTCAGTTGTTTCGTGCACTTGCTGAATGGGCATGCTGCAGCTCTTATGTGGAAATAATGCTGTTTCTAACAGGCATTAAATGGCTTAGGTACTCTTCGTGCACATCTGTGTTTTGCACAGACGATGCGCGAGGCGTGAAGCATCGCTAGTCTGTGCATGCTACTCATTCTAGATTTCGCACAGCTGGCTCTCAAGTTTTCAGTTGTATAGTGCACTTGCTGAATGGGCATGCTGCAGTTATTTTGTGGAAATAATGCTGTTTCTAACAGGCATTCAATGGTTTAGGTACTCTTTGTGCACATCTTTGTTTGCACAGACGATGCGCGAGGCGTGAAGCATCGCTGGTCTGTGCATGCTACTCATTCTAGATGTCGCACAGCTGGCTCTCAAGTTTTCAGTTGTTTCGTGCACTTGCTGAATGGGCATGCTGCAGTTATTTTGTGGAAATAATGCTGTTTCTAACAGGCATTCAATGGTTTAGGTACTCTTTGTGCACATCTTTGTTTGCACAGAGGATGCGCGAGGCGTGAAGTATCGCTGGTCTGTGCATGCTACTAATTCTAGATTTCGCACAGCTGGCTCTCAAGTTTTCAGTTGTTTCGTGCACTTGCTGAATGGGCATGCTGCAGCTCTTTTGTTGAAATAATGCTTCTTCTAACAGGCATTCAATGGTTTAGGTACTCTTTGTGCACATCTTTGTTTGCACAGACGATGCGCGAGGCGTGAAGCATCGCTGGTCTGTGCATGCTACTCATTCTAGATTTCGCACAGCTGGCTCTCAAGTTTTCAGTTGTTTCGTGCACTTGCTGAATGGGCATGCTGCAGCTCTTATGTGGAAATAATGCTGTTTCTAACAGGCATTCAATGGTTTAGGTACTCTTCGTGCACATCTGTGTTTTGCACAGACGATGCGCGAGGCGTGAAGCATCGCTAGTCTGTGCATGCTACTCATTCTAGATTTCGCACAGCTGGCTCTCAAGTTTTCAGTTGTATAGTGCACTTGCTGAATGGGCATGCTGCAGTTATTTTGTGGAAATAATGCTGTTTCTAACATTCATTCAATGGTTTAGGTACTCTTCGTGCACATCTTTGTTTGCACAGACGATGCGCGAGGCGTGAAGCATCGCTGGTCTGTGCATGCTACTCATTCTAGATTTCTCACAGCTGGCTCTCAAGTTTTCAGTTGTTTCGTGCACTCTCTGAATGGGCATGCTGCAGCTCTTTTGTGGAAATAATGCTGTTTCTAACAGGCATTCAATGGTTTAGGTACTCTTCGTGCACATCTGTGTTTTGCACAGACGATGCGCGAGGCGTGAAGCATCGCTGGTCTGTGCATGCTACTGATTCTAGATTTCGCACAGCTGGCTCTCAAGTTTTCAGTTGTTTCGTGCACTTGCTGAATGGGCATGCTGCAGCTCTTATGTGGAAATAATGCTGTTTCTAACAGGCATTCAATGGTTTAGGCACTCTTCGTGCACATCTGTGTTTTGCACAGACGATGCGCGAGGCGTGAAGCATCGCTGGTCTGTGCATGCTACTCATTCTAGATTTCGCACAGCTGGCTCTCAAGTTTTCAGTTGTTTCGTGCACTTGCTGAATGGGCATGCTGCAGCTCTTTTGTGGAAATAATGCTGTTTCTAACAGGCATTCAATGGTTTAGGTACTCTTTGTTCACATCTTTGTTTTTGCACAGACGATGCGCGAGGCGTGAAGCATCGCTGGTCTGTGCATGCTACTCATTCTAGATTTCGCACAGCTGGCTCACAAGTTTTCAGTTGTTTCGTGCACTTGCTGAATGGGTATGCTGCAGCTCTTTTGCGGAAATAATGCTGTTTCTAACAGGCATTCAATGGTTTAGGTACTCTTTGTCACATCTTTGTTTTGCACAGACGATGCGCGAGGCGTGAAGCATCGCTGGTCTGTGCATGCTACTCATTCTAGATTTCGCACAGCTGGCTCTCAAGTTTTCAGTTGTTTCGTGCACTTGCTGAATGGGCATGCTGCAGCTCTTTTGTGGAAATAATGCTGTTTCTAACATTCATTCAATGGTTTAGGTACTCTTCGTGCACATCTGTGTTTTGCACAGACGATGCGCGAGGCGTGAAGCATCACTGGTCTGTGCATGCTACTCATTCTAGATTTCGCACAGCTGGCTCTCAAGTTTTCAGTTGTTTCGTGCACTTGCTGAATGGGCATGCTGCAGCTCTTTTGCGGAAATAATGCTGTTTCTAACAGGCATTCAATGGTTTAGGTACTCTTTGTCACATCTTTGTTTTGCACAGACGATGCGCGAGGCGTGAAGCATCGCTGGTCTGTGCATGCTACTCATTCTAGATTTCGCACAGCTGGCTCTCAAGTTTTCAGATGTTTCGTGCACTTGCTGAATGGGCATGCTGCAGCTCTTTTGTGGAAATAATGCTGTTTCTAACAGGCATTCAATGGTTTAGGTAATCTTCGCGCACATCTGTGTTTTGCACAGACGATGCGCGAGGCGTGAAGCATCACTGGTCTGTGCATGCTACTCATTCTAGATTTCGCACAGCTGGCTCTCAAGTTTTCAGTTGTTTCGTGCACTTGCTGAATGGGCATGCTGCAGCTCTTTTGTGGAAATAATGCTGTTTCTAACAGGCATTCAATGGTTTAGGTACTCTTCGTGCACATCTGTGCTTTGCACAGACGATGCGCGAGGCGTGAAGCATCGCTGGTCTGTGCATGCTACTCATTCTAGATTTCGCACAGCTGGCTCTCAAGTTTTCAGTTGTTTCGTGCACTTGCTGAATGGGCATGCTGCAGCTCTTTTGTGGAAATAATGCTGTTTCTAACAGGCATTCAATGGTTTAGGTACTCTTTGTGCACATCTTTGTTTGCACAGACGATGCGCGAGGCGTGAAGCATCGCTGGTCTGCGCATGCTACTCATTCTAGATTTCGCACAGCTGGCTCTCAAGTTTTCAGTTGTTTCGTGCACTTGCTGAATGGGCATGCTGCAGCTCTTTTGTGGAAATAATGCTGTTTCTAACAGGCATTCAATGGTTTAGGTACTCTTTGTGCACATCTTTGTTTGCACAGACGATGCGCGAGGCGTGAAGCATCGCTGGTCTGTGCATGCTACTCATTCTAGATGTCGCACAGCTGGCTCTCAAGTTTTCAGTTGTTTCGTGCACATGCTGAATGGGCATGCTGCAGCTCTTTTGTGAAAATAATGCTGTTTCTAACAGGCATTCAATGGTTTAGGTACTCTTCGTGCACATCTGTGTTTTGCACAGACGATGCGCGAGGCGTGAAGCATCGCTGGTCTGTGCATGCTACTAATTCTAGATTTCGCACAGCTGACTCTCAAGTTTTCAGTTGTATAGTGCACTTGCTGAATGGGCATGCTGCAGTTATTTTGTGGAAATAATGCTGTTTCTAACATTCATTCAATGGTTTAGGTACTCTTTGTGCACATCTTTGTTTGCACAGAGGATGCGCGAGGCGTGAAGCATCGCTGGTCTGTGCATGCTACTAATTCTAGATTTCGCACAGCTGGCTCTCAAGTTTTCAGTTGTTTCGTGCCCTTGCTGAATGGGCATGCTGCAGCTCTTTTGTGGAAATAATGCTGTTTCTAACAGGCATTCAATGGTTTAGGTACTCTTCGTGCACATCTGTGTTTTGCACAGACGATGCGCGAGGCGTGAAGCATCGCTGGTCTGTGCATGCTACTCATTCTAGATTTCGCACAGCTGGCTCTCAAGTTTTCAGTTGTTTCGTGCACTTGCTGAATGGGCATGCTGCAGCTCTTTTGTGGAAATAATGCTGTTTCTAACAGGCATTCAATGGTTTAGGTACTCTTTGTGCACATCTTTGTTTGCACAGACGATGCGCGAGGCGTGAAGCATCGCTGGTCTGTGCATGCTACTCATTCTAGATTTCGCACAGCTGGCTCTCAAGTTTTCAGTTGTATAGTGCACTTGCTGAATGGGCATGCTGCAGTTATTTTGTGGAAATAATGCTGTTTCTAACAGGCATTCAGTGGTTTAGGAACTCTTTGTGCACATCTTTGTTTGCACAGAGGATGCGCGAGGCGTGAAGCATCGCTGGTCTGTGCATGCTACTAATTCTAGATTTCGCACAGCTGGCTCTCAAGTTTTCAGTTGTTTCGTGCACTTTCTGAATGGGCATGCTGCAGCTCTTTTGTGGAAATAATGCTGTTTCTAACAGGCATTCAATGGTTTAGGTACTCTTCGTGCACATCTGTGCTTTGCACAGACGATGCGCGAGGCGTGAAGCATCGCTGGTCTGTGCATGCTACTCATTCTAGATTTCGCACAGCTGGCTCTCAAGTTTTCAGTTGTTTCGTGCACTTGCTGAATGGGCATGCTGCAGCTCTTTTGTGGAAATAATGCTTTTTCTAACAGGCATTCAATGGTTTAGGTACTCTTTGTGCACATCTTTGTTTGCACAGACGATGCGCGAGGCGTGAAGCATCGCTGGTCTGTGCATGCTACTGATTCTAGATTTCGCACAGCTGGCTCTCAAGTTTTCAGTTGTTTCGTGCACTTGCTGAATGGGCATGCTGCAGCTCTTATGTGGAAATAATGCTGTTTCTAACAGGCATTAAATGGCTTAGGTACTCTTCGTGCACATCTGTGTTTTGCACAGACGATGCGCGAGGCGTGAAGCATCGCTAGTCTGTGCATGCTACTCATTCTAGATTTCGCACAGCTGGCTCTCAAGTTTTCAGTTGTATAGTGCACTTGCTGAATGGGCATGCTGCAGTTATTTTGTGGAAATAATGCTGTTTCTAACAGGCATTCAATGGTTTAGGTACTCTTTGTGCACATCTTTGTTTGCACAGACGATGCGCGAGGCGTGAAGCATCGCTGGTCTGTGCATGCTACTCATTCTAGATGTCGCACAGCTGGCTCTCAAGTTTTCAGTTGTTTCGTGCACTTGCTGAATGGGCATGCTGCAGTTATTTTGTGGAAATAATGCTGTTTCTAACAGGCATTCAATGGTTTAGGTACTCTTTGTGCACATCTTTGTTTGCACAGAGGATGCGCGAGGCGTGAAGTATCGCTGGTCTGTGCATGCTACTAATTCTAGATTTCGCACAGCTGGCTCTCAAGTTTTCAGTTGTTTCGTGCACTTGCTGAATGGGCATGCTGCAGCTCTTTTGTTGAAATAATGCTTCTTCTAACAGGCATTCAATGGTTTAGGTACTCTTTGTGCACATCTTTGTTTGCACAGACGATGCGCGAGGCGTGAAGCATCGCTGGTCTGTGCATGCTACTCATTCTAGATTTCGCACAGCTGGCTCTCAAGTTTTCAGTTGTTTCGTGCACTTGCTGAATGGGCATGCTGCAGCTCTTATGTGGAAATAATGCTGTTTCTAACAGGCATTCAATGGTTTAGGTACTCTTCGTGCACATCTGTGTTTTGCACAGACGATGCGCGAGGCGTGAAGCATCGCTAGTCTGTGCATGCTACTCATTCTAGATTTCGCACAGCTGGCTCTCAAGTTTTCAGTTGTATAGTGCACTTGCTGAATGGGCATGCTGCAGTTATTTTGTGGAAATAATGCTGTTTCTAACATTCATTCAATGGTTTAGGTACTCTTCGTGCACATCTTTGTTTGCACAGACGATGCGCGAGGCGTGAAGCATCGCTGGTCTGTGCATGCTACTCATTCTAGATTTCTCACAGCTGGCTCTCAAGTTTTCAGTTGTTTCGTGCACTCTCTGAATGGGCATGCTGCAGCTCTTTTGTGGAAATAATGCTGTTTCTAACAGGCATTCAATGGTTTAGGTACTCTTCGTGCACATCTGTGTTTTGCACAGACGATGCGCGAGGCGTGAAGCATCGCTGGTCTGTGCATGCTACTGATTCTAGATTTCGCACAGCTGGCTCTCAAGTTTTCAGTTGTTTCGTGCACTTGCTGAATGGGCATGCTGCAGCTCTTATGTGGAAATAATGCTGTTTCTAACAGGCATTCAATGGTTTAGGCACTCTTCGTGCACATCTGTGTTTTGCACAGACGATGCGCGAGGCGTGAAGCATCGCTGGTCTGTGCATGCTACTCATTCTAGATTTCGCACAGCTGGCTCTCAAGTTTTCAGTTGTTTCGTGCACTTGCTGAATGGGCATGCTGCAGCTCTTTTGTGGAAATAATGCTGTTTCTAACAGGCATTCAATGGTTTAGGTACTCTTTGTTCACATCTTTGTTTTTGCACAGACGATGCGCGAGGCGTGAAGCATCGCTGGTCTGTGCATGCTACTCATTCTAGATTTCGCACAGCTGGCTCACAAGTTTTCAGTTGTTTCGTGCACTTGCTGAATGGGTATGCTGCAGCTCTTTTGCGGAAATAATGCTGTTTCTAACAGGCATTCAATGGTTTAGGTACTCTTTGTCACATCTTTGTTTTGCACAGACGATGCGCGAGGCGTGAAGCATCGCTGGTCTGTGCATGCTACTCATTCTAGATTTCGCACAGCTGGCTCTCAAGTTTTCAGTTGTTTCGTGCACTTGCTGAATGGGCATGCTGCAGCTCTTTTGTGGAAATAATGCTGTTTCTAACATTCATTCAATGGTTTAGGTACTCTTCGTGCACATCTGTGTTTTGCACAGACGATGCGCGAGGCGTGAAGCATCACTGGTCTGTGCATGCTACTCATTCTAGATTTCGCACAGCTGGCTCTCAAGTTTTCAGTTGTTTCGTGCACTTGCTGAATGGGCATGCTGCAGCTCTTTTGCGGAAATAATGCTGTTTCTAACAGGCATTCAATGGTTTAGGTACTCTTTGTCACATCTTTGTTTTGCACAGACGATGCGCGAGGCGTGAAGCATCGCTGGTCTGTGCATGCTACTCATTCTAGATTTCGCACAGCTGGCTCTCAAGTTTTCAGATGTTTCGTGCACTTGCTGAATGGGCATGCTGCAGCTCTTTTGTGGAAATAATGCTGTTTCTAACAGGCATTCAATGGTTTAGGTAATCTTCGCGCACATCTGTGTTTTGCACAGACGATGCGCGAGGCGTGAAGCATCACTGGTCTGTGCATGCTACTCATTCTAGATTTCGCACAGCTGGCTCTCAAGTTTTCAGTTGTTTCGTGCACTTGCTGAATGGGCATGCTGCAGCTCTTTTGTGGAAATAATGCTGTTTCTAACAGGCATTCAATGGTTTAGGTACTCTTCGTGCACATCTGTGCTTTGCACAGACGATGCGCGAGGCGTGAAGCATCGCTGGTCTGTGCATGCTACTCATTCTAGATTTCGCACAGCTGGCTCTCAAGTTTTCAGTTGTTTCGTGCACTTGCTGAATGGGCATGCTGCAGCTCTTTTGTGGAAATAATGCTGTTTCTAACAGGCATTCAATGGTTTAGGTACTCTTTGTGCACATCTTTGTTTGCACAGACGATGCGCGAGGCGTGAAGCATCGCTGGTCTCTGCATGCTACTCATTCTAGATTTCGCACAGCTGGCTCTCAAGTTTTCAGTTGTATAGTGCACTTGCTGAATGGGCATGCTGCAGTTATTTTGTGGAAATAATGCTGTTCCTAACAGGCATTCAATGGTTTAGGTGCTCTTTGTGCACATGTTTGTTTGCACAGACGATGCGCGAGGCGTGAAGCATCGCTGGTCTGTGCATGCTACTCATTCTAGATTTCGCACAGCTGGCTCTCAAGTTTTCAGTTGTTTCGTGCACTTGCTGAATGGGCATGCTGCAGCTCTTTTGTGGAAATAATGCTGTTTCTAACAGGCATTCAATGGTTTAGGTACTCTCCGTGCACATCTTTGTTTGCACAGACGATGCGCGAGGCGTGAAGCATCGCTGGTCTGTGCATGCTACTCATTCTAGATTTCGCACAGCTGGCTCTCAAGTTTTCAGTTGTTTCGTGCACTTGCTGAATGGGCATGCTGCAGCTCTTATGAGGAAATAATGCTGTTTCTAACAGGCATTCAATGGTTTAGGTACTCTTCGTGCACATCTGTGTTTTGCACAGACGATGCGCGAGGCGTGAAGCATCGCTGGTCTGTGCATGCTACTCATTCTAGATTTCGCACAGCTGGCTCTCAAGTTTTCAGTTGTATAGTGCACTTGCTGAATGGGCATGCTGCAGTTATTTTGTGGAAATAATGCTGTTTCTAACATTCATTCAATGGTTTAGGTACTCTTCGTGCACATCTTTGTTTGCACAGACAATGCGCGAGGCGTGAAGCATCGCTGGTCTGTGCATGCTACTCATTCTAGATTTCGCACAGCTGGCTCTCAAGTTTTCAGTTGTTTCGTGCACTTGCTGAATGGGCATGCTGCAGCTCTTTTGTGGAAATAATGCTGTTTCTAACAGGCATTCAATGGTTTAGGTACTCTTCGTGCACATCTGTGTTTTGCACAGACGATGCGCGAGGCGTGAAGCATCGCTGGTCTGTGCATGCTACTCATTCTAGATTTCGTACAGCTGGCTCTCAAGTTTTCAGTTGTTTCGTGCACTTGGTGAATGGGCATGCTGCAGCTCGTTTGTGGAAATAATGCTGTTTCTAACAGGCATTCAATGGTTTAGGTACTCTTTGTGCACATCTTTGTTTGCACAGACGATGCGCGAGGCGTGAAGCATCGCTGGTCTGTGCATGCTACTCATTCTAGATTTCGCACAGCTGGCTCTCAAGTTTTCAGTTGTATAGTGCACTTGCTGAATGGGCATGCTGCAGTTATTTTGTGGAAATAATGCTGTTTCTAACAGGCATTCAATGGTTTAGGTACTCTTTGTGCACATCTTTGTTTGCACAGACGATGCGCGAGGCGTGAAGCATCGCTGGTCTGTGCATGCTACTCATTCTAGATGTCGCACAGCTGGCTCTCAAGTTTTCAGTTGTTTCGTGCACATGCTGAATGGGCATGCTGCAGCTCTTTTGTGGAAATAATGCTGTTTCTAACAGGCATTCAATGGTTTAGGTACTCTTCGTGCACATCTGTGTTTTGCACAGACGATGCGCGAGGCGTGAAGCATCGCTGGTCTGTGCATGCTACTAATTCTAGATTTCGCACAGCTGACTCTCAAGTTTTCAGTTGTATAGTGCACTTGCTGAATGGGCATGCTGCAGTTATTTTGTGGAAATAATGCTGTTTCTAACATTCATTCAATGGTTTAGGTACTCTTTGTGCACATCTTTGTTTGCACAGACGATGCGCGAGGCGTGAAGCATCGCTGGTCTGTGCATGCTACTCATTCTAGATTTCGCACAGCTGGCTGTCAAGTTTTCAGTTGTTTCGTGCACTTACTGAATGGGCATGCTGCCGCTCGTTTGTGGAAATAATGCTGTTTCTAACAGGCATTCAATGGTTTAGGTACTCTTTGTGCACATCTTTGTTTGCACAGACGATGCGCGAGGCGTGAAGCATCGCTGGTCTGCGCATGCTACTCATTCTAGATTTCGCACAGCTGGCTCTCAAGTTTTCAGTTGTTTCGTGCACTTGCTGAATGGGCATGCTGCAGCTCTTTTGTGGAAATAATGCTGTTTCTAACAGGCAATCAATGGTTTAGGTACTCTTTGTGCACATCTTTGTTTGCACAGACGATGCGCGAGGCGTGAAGCATCGCTGGTCTGTGCATGCTACTCATTCTAGATGTCGCACAGCTGGCTCTCAAGTTTTCAGTTGTTTCGTGCACATGCTGAATGGGCATGCTGCAGCTCTTTTGTGAAAATAATGCTGTTTCTAACAGGCATTCAATGGTTTAGGTACTCTTTTTGCACATCTGTGTTTTGCACAGACGATGCGCGAGGCGTGAAGCATCGCTGGTCTGTGCATGCTACTAATTCTAGATTTCGCACAGCTGACTCTCAAGTTTTCAGTTGTATAGTGCACTTGCTGAATGGGCATGCTGCAGTTATTTTGTGGAAATAATGCTGTTTCTAACATTCATTCAATGGTTTAGGTACTCTTTGTGCACATCTTTGTTTGCACAGAGGATGCGCGAGGCGTGAAGCATCGCTGGTCTGTGCATGCTACTAATTCTAGATTTCACACAGCTGGCTCTCAAGTTTTCAGTTGTTTCGTGCACTTGCTGAATGGGCATGCTGCAGCTCTTTTGTGGAAATAATGCTGTTTCTAACAGGCATTCAATGGTTTAGGTACTCTTCGTGCACATCTGTGTTTTGCACAGACGATGCGCGAGGCGTGAAGCATCGCTGGTCTGTGCATGCTACTCATTCTAGATTTCGCACAGCTGGCTCTCAAGTTTTCAGTTGTTTCGTGCACTTGCTGAATGGGCATGCTGCAGCTCTTTTGTGGAAATAATGCTGTTTCTAACAGGCATTCAATGGTTTAGGTACTCTTTGTGCACATCTTTGTTTGCACAGACGATGCGCGAGGCGTGAAGCATCGCTGGTCTGTGCATGCTACTCATTCTAGATTTCGCACAGCTGGCTCTCAAGTTTTCAGTTGTATAGTGCACTTGCTGAATGGGCATGCTGCAGTTCTTTTGTGGAAATAATGCTGTTTCTAACAGGCATTCAGTGGTTTAGGAACTCTTTGTGCACATCTTTGTTTGCACAGAGGATGCGCGAGGCGTGAAGCATCGCTGGTCTGTGCATGCTACTAATTCTAGATTTCGCACAGCTGGCTCTCAAGTTTTCAGTTGTTTCGTGCACTTTCTGAATGGGCATGCTGCAGCTCTTTTGTGGAAATAATGCTGTTTCTAACAGGCATTCAATGGTTTAGGTACTCTTCGTGCACATCTGTGCTTTGCACAGACGATGCGCGAGGCGTGAAGCATCGCTGGTCTGTGCATGCTACTCATTCTAGATTTCGCACAGCTGGCTCTCAAGTTTTCAGTTGTTTCGTGCACTTGCTGAATGGGCATGCTGCAGCTCTTATGTGGAAATAATGCTGTTTCTAACAGGCATTCAATGGCTTAGGTACTCTTCGTGCACATCTGTGTTTTGCACAGACGATGCGCGAGGCGTGAAGCATCGCTAGTCTGTGCGTGCTACTCATTCTAGATTTCGCACAGCTGGCTCTCAAGTTTTCAGTTGTATAGTGCACTTGCTGAATGGGCATGCTGCAGTTATTTTGTGGAAATAATGCTGTTTCTAACAGGCATTCAATGGTTTAGGTACTCTTTGTGCACATCTTTGTTTGCACAGACGATGCGCGAGGCGTGAAGCATCGCTGGTCTGTGCATGCTACTCATTCTAGATGTCGCACAGCTGGCTCTCAAGTTTTCAGTTGTTTCGTGCACTTGCTGAATTGGCATGCTGCAGTTATTTTGTGGAAATAATGCTGTTTCTAACAGGCATTCAATGGTTTAGGTACTCTTTGTGCACATCTTTGTTTGCACAGAGGATGCGCGAGGCGTGAAGTATCGCTGGTCTGTGCATGCTACTAATTCTAGATTTCGCACAGCTGGCTCTCAAGTTTTCAGTTGTTTCGTGCACTTGCTGAATGGGCATGCTGCAGCTCTTTTGTTGAAATAATGCTTCTTCTAACAGGCATTCAATGGTTTAGGTACTCTTTGTGCACATCTTTGTTTGCACAGACGATGCGCGAGGCGTGAAGCATCGCTGGTCTGTGCATGCTACTCATTCTAGATTTCGCACAGCTGGCTCTCAAGTTTTCAGTTGTTTCGTGCACTTGCTGAATGGGCATGCTGCAGCTCTTATGTGGAAATAATGCTGTTTCTAACAGGCATTCAATGGTTTAGGTACTCTTCGTGCACATCTGTGTTTTGCACAGACGATGCGCGAGGCGTGAAGCATCGCTAGTCTGTGCATGCTACTCATTCTAGATTTCGCACAGCTGGCTCTCAAGTTTTCAGTTGTATAGTGCACTTGCTGAATGGGCATGCTGCAGTTATTTTGTGGAAATAATGCTGTTTCTAACATTCATTCAATGGTTTAGGTACTCTTCGTGCACATCTTTGTTTGCACAGACGATGCGCGAGGCGTGAAGCATCGCTGGTCTGTGCATGCTACTCATTCTAGATTTCTCACAGCTGGCTCTCAAGTTTTCAGTTGTTTCGTGCACTCTCGGAATGGGCATGCTGCAGCTCTTTTGTGGAAATAATGCTGTTTCTAACAGGCATTCAATGGTTTAGGTACTCTTCGTGCACATCTGTGTTTTGCACAGACGATGCGCGAGGCGTGAAGCATCGCTGGTCTGTGCATGCTACTGATTCTAGATTTCGCACAGCTGGCTCTCAAGTTTTCAGTTGTTTCGTGCACTTGCTGAATGGGCATGCTGCAGCTCTTATGTGGAAATAATGCTGTTTCTAACAGGCATTCAATGGTTTAGGCACTCTTCGTGCACATCTGTGTTTTGCACAGACGATGCGCGAGGCGTGAAGCATCGCTGGTCTGTGCATGCTACTCATTCTAGATTTCGCACAGCTGGCTCTCAAGTTTTCAGTTGTTTCGTGCACTTGCTGAATGGGCATGCTGCAGCTCTTTTGTGGAAATAATGCTGTTTCTAACAGGCATTCAATGGTTTAGGTACTCTTTGTTCACATCTTTGTTTTTGCACAGACGATGCGCGAGGCGTGAAGCATCGCTGGTCTGTGCATGCTACTCATTCTAGATTTCGCACAGCTGGCTCACAAGTTTTCAGTTGTTTCGTGCACTTGCTGAATGGGTATGCTGCAGCTCTTTTGCGGAAATAATGCTGTTTCTAACAGGCATTCAATGGTTTAGGTACTCTTTGTCAGATCTTTGTTTTGCACAGACGATGCGCGAGGCGTGAAGCATCGCTGGTCTGTGCATGCTACTCATTCTAGATTTCGCACAGCTGGCTCTCAAGTTTTCAGTTGTTTCGTGCACTTGCTGAATGGGCATGCTGCAGCTCTTTTGTGGAAATAATGCTGTTTCTAACATTCATTCAATGGTTTAGGTACTCTTCGTGCACATCTGTGTTTTGCACAGACGATGCGCGAGGCGTGAAGCATCACTGGTCTGTGCATGCTACTCATTCTAGATTTCGCACAGCTGGCTCTCAAGTTTTCAGTTGTTTCGTGCACTTGCTGAATGGGCATGCTGCAGCTCTTTTGTGGAAATAATGCTGTTTCTAACATTCATTCAATGGTTTAGGTACTCTTCGTGCACATCTGTGTTTTGCACAGACGATGCGCGAGGCGTGAAGCATCACTGGTCTGTGCATGCTACTCATTCTAGATTTCGCACAGCTGGCTCTCAAGTTTTCAGTTGTTTCGTGCACTTGCTGAATGGGCATGCTGCAGCTCTTTTGTGGAAATAATGCTGTTTCTAACAGGCATTCAATGGTTTAGGTACTCTTTGTGCACATCTTTGTTTTGCACAGACGATGCGCGAGGCGTGAAGCATCACTGGTCTGTGCATGCTACTCATTCTAGATTTCGCACAGCTGGCTCTCAAGTTTTCAGTTGTATAGTGCACTTGCTGAATGGGCATGCTGCAGTTATTTTGTGGAAATAATGCTGTTCCTAACAGGCATTCAATGGGTTAGGTACTCTTTGTGCACATGTTTGTTTGCACAGACGATGCGCGAGGCGTGAAGCATCGCTGGTCTGTGCATGCTACTCATTCTAAATTTCGCACAGCTGGCTCTCAAGTTTTCAGTTGTTTCGTGCACTTGCTGAATGGGCATGCTGCAGCTCTTTTGTGGAAATAATGCTGTTTCTAACAGGCATTCAATGGTTTAGGTACTCTCCGTGCACATCTTTGTTTGCACAGACGATGCGCGAGGCGTGAAGCATCGCTGGTCTGTGCATGCTACTCATTCTAGATTTCGCACAGCTGGCTCTCAAGTTTTCAGTTGTTTCGTGCACTTGCTGAATGGGCATGCTGCAGCTCTTATGAGGAAATAATGCTGTTTCTAACAGGCATTCAATGGTTTAGGTACTCTTCGTGCACATCTGTGTTTTGCACAGACGATGCGCGAGGCATGAAGCATCGCTGGTCTGTGCATGCTACTCATTCTAGATTTCGCACAGCTGGCTCTCAAGTTTTCAGTTGTATAGTGCACTTGCTGAATGGGAATGCTGCAGTTATTTTGTGGAAATAATTCTGTTTCTAACATTCATTCAATGGTTTAGGTACTCTTCGTGCACATCTTTGTTTGCACAGACAATGCGCGAGGCGTGAAGCATCGCTGGTCTGTGCATGCTACTCATTCTAGATTTCGCACAGCTGGCTCTCAAGTTTTCAGTTGTTTCGTGCACTTGCTGAATGGGCATGCTGCAGCTCTTTTGTGGAAATAATGCTGTTTCTAACAGGCATTCAATGGTTTAGGTACTCTCCGTGCACATCTTTGTTTGCACAGACGATGCGCGAGGCGTGAAGCATCGCTGGTCTGTGCATGCTACTCATTCTAGATTTCGCACAGCTGGCTCTCAAGTTTTCAGTTGTTTCGTGCACTTGCTGAATGGGCATGCTGCAGCTCTTATGAGGAAATAATGCTGTTTCTAACAGGCATTCAATGGTTTAGGTACTCTTCGTGCACATCTGTGTTTTGCACAGACGATGCGCGAGGCATGAAGCATCGCTGGTCTGTGCATGCTACTCATTCTAGATTTCGCACAGCTGGCTCTCAAGTTTTCAGTTGTATAGTGCACTTGCTGAATGGGAATGCTGCAGTTATTTTGTGGAAATAATTCTGTTTCTAACATTCATTCAATGGTTTAGGTACTCTTCGTGCACATCTTTGTTTGCACAGACAATGCGCGAGGCGTGAAGCATCGCTGGTCTGTGCATGCTACTCATTCTAGATTTCGCACAGCTGGCTCTCAAGTTTTCAGTTGTTTCGTGCACTTGCTGAATGGGCATGCTGCAGCTCTTTTGTGGAAATAATGCTGTTTCTAACAGGCATTCAATGGTTTAGGTACTCTTTGTGCACATCTTTGTTTGCACAGACGATGCGCGAGGCGTGAAGCATCGCTGGTCTGTGCATGCTACTGATTCTAGATTTCGCACAGCTGGCTCTCAAGTTTTCAGTTGTTTCGTGCACTTGCTGAATGGGCATGCTGCAGCTCTTATGTGGAAATAATGCTGTTTCTAACAGGCATTCAATGGTTTAGGCACTCTTCGTGCACATCTGTGTTTTGCACAGACGATGCGCGAGGCGTGAAGCATCGCTGGTCTGTGCATGCTACTCATTCTAGATTTCGCACAGCTGGCTCTCAAGTTTTCAGTTGTTTCGTGCACTTGCTGAATGGGCATGCTGCAGCTCTTTTGTGGAAATAATGCTGTTTCTAACAGGCATTCAATGGTTTAGGTACTCTTCGTTCACATCTTTGTTTTTGCACAGACGATGCGCGAGGCGTGAAGCATCGCTGGTCTGTGCATGCTACTCATTCTAGATTTCGCACAGCTGGCTCACAAGTTTTCAGTTGTTTCGTGCACTTGCTGAATGGGTATGCTGCAGCTCTTTTGCGGAAATAATGCTGTTTCTAACAGGCATTCAATGGTTTAGGTACTCTTTGTCAGATCTTTGTTTTGCACAGACGATGCGCGAGGCGTGAAGCATCGCTGGTCTGTGCATGCTACTCATTCTAGATTTCGCACAGCTGGCTCTCAAGTTTTCAGTTGTTTCGTGCACTTGCTGAATGGGCATGCTGCAGCTCTTTTGTGGAAATAATGCTGTTTCTAACATTCATTCAATGGTTTAGGTACTCTTCGTGCACATCTGTGTTTTGCACAGACGATGCGCGAGGCGTGAAGCATCACTGGTCTGTGCATGCTACTCATTCTAGATTTCGCACAGCTGGCTCTCAAGTTTTCAGTTGTTTCGTGCACTTGCTGAATGGGCATGCTGCAGCTCTTTTGTGGAAATAATGCTGTTTCTAACATTCATTCAATGGTTTAGGTACTCTTCGTGCACATCTGTGTTTTGCACAGACGATGCGCGAGGCGTGAAGCATCACTGGTCTGTGCATGCTACTCATTCTAGATTTCGCACAGCTGGCTCTCAAGTTTTCAGTTGTTTCGTGCACTTGCTGAATGGGCATGCTGCAGCTCTTTTGTGGAAATAATGCTGTTTCTAACAGGCATTCAATGGTTTAGGTACTCTTTGTGCACATCTTTGTTTTGCACAGACGATGCGCGAGGCGTGAAGCATCACTGGTCTGTGCATGCTACTCATTCTAGATTTCGCACAGCTGGCTCTCAAGTTTTCAGTTGTATAGTGCACTTGCTGAATGGGCATGCTGCAGTTATTTTGTGGAAATAATGCTGTTCCTAACAGGCATTCAATGGGTTAGGTACTCTTTGTGCACATGTTTGTTTGCACAGACGATGCGCGAGGCGTGAAGCATCGCTGGTCTGTGCATGCTACTCATTCTAAATTTCGCACAGCTGGCTCTCAAGTTTTCAGTTGTTTCGTGCACTTGCTGAATGGGCATGCTGCAGCTCTTTTGTGGAAATAATGCTGTTTCTAACAGGCATTCAATGGTTTAGGTACTCTCCGTGCACATCTTTGTTTGCACAGACGATGCGCGAGGCGTGAAGCATCGCTGGTCTGTGCATGCTACTCATTCTAGATTTCGCACAGCTGGCTCTCAAGTTTTCAGTTGTTTCGTGCACTTGCTGAATGGGCATGCTGCAGCTCTTATGAGGAAATAATGCTGTTTCTAACAGGCATTCAATGGTTTAGGTACTCTTCGTGCACATCTGTGTTTTGCACAGACGATGCGCGAGGCATGAAGCATCGCTGCTCTGTGCATGCTACTCATTCTAGATTTCGCACAGCTGGCTCTCAAGTTTTCAGTTGTATAGTGCACTTGCTGAATGGGAATGCTGCAGTTATTTTGTGGAAATAATTCTGTTTCTAACATTCATTCAATGGTTTAGGTACTCTTCGTGCACATCTTTGTTTGCACAGACAATGCGCGAGGCGTGAAGCATCGCTGGTCTGTGCATGCTACTCATTCTAGATTTCGCACAGCTGGCTCTCAAGTTTTCAGTTGTTTCGTGCACTTGCTGAATGGGCATGCTGCAGCTCTTTTGTGGAAATAATGCTGTTTCTAACAGGCATTCAATGGTTTAGGTACTCTTTGTGCACATCTTTGTTTGCACAGACGATGCGCGAGGCGTGAAGCATCGCTGGTCTGTGCATGCTACTCATTCTAGATTTCGCACAGCTGGCTCTCAAGTTTTCAGTTGTATAGTGCACTTGCTGAATGGGCATGCTGCAGTTATTTTGTGGAAATAATGCTGTTTCTAACAGGCATTCAATGGTTTAGGTACTCTTTGTGCACATCTTTGTTTGCACAGACGATGCGCGAGGCGTGAAGCATCGCTGGTCTGTGCATGCTACTCATTCTAGATGTCGCAAAGCTGGCTCTCAAGTTTTCAGTTGTTTCGTGCACTTGCTGAATGGGCATGCTGCAGCTCTTTTGTGGAAATAATGCTGTTTCTAACAGGCATTCAATGGTTTAGGTACTCTTCGTGCACATCTGTGTTTTGCACAGACGATGCGCGAGGCGTGAAGCATCGCTGGTCTGTGCATGCTACTAATTCTAGATTTCGCACAGCTGACTCTCAAGTTTTCAGTTGTATAGTGCACTTGCTGAATGGGCATGCTGCAGTTATTTTGTGGAAATAATGCTGTTTCTAACATTCATTCAATGGTTTAGGTACTCTTCGTGCACATCTGTGCTTTGCACAGACGATGCGCGAGGCGTGAAGCATCGCTGGTCTGTGCATGCTACTCATTCTAGATTTCGCACAGCTGGCTCTCAAGTTTTCAGTTGTTTCGTGCACTTGCTGAATGGGCATGCTGCAGCTCTTTTGTGGAAATAATGCTTTTTCTAACAGGCATTCAATGGTTTAGGTACTCTTTGTGCACATCTTTGTTTGCACAGACGATGCGCGAGGCGTGAAGCATCGCTGGTCTGTGCATGCTACTCATTCTAGATTTCGCACAGCTGGCTCTCAAGTTTTCAGTTGTTTCGTGCACTTGCTGAATGGGCATGCTGCAGCTCTTATGTGGAAATAATGCTGTTTCTAACAGGCATTCAATGGTTTAGGTACTCTTCGTGCACATCTGTGTTTTGCACAGACGATGCGCGAGGCGTGAAGCATCGCTAGTCTGTGCATGCTACTCATTCTAGATTTCGCACAGCTGGCTCTCAAGTTTTCAGTTGTATAGTGCACTTGCTGAATGGGAATGCTGCAGTTATTTTGTGGAAATAATTCTGTTTCTAACATTCATTCAATGGTTTAGGTACTCTTCGTGCACATCTTTGTTTGCACAGACAATGCGCGAGGCGTGAAGCATCGCTGGTCTGTGCATGCTACTCATTCTAGATTTCGCACAGCTGGCTCTCAAGTTTTCAGTTGTTTCGTGCACTTGCTGAATGGGCATGCTGCAGCTCTTTTGTGGAAATAATGCTGTTTCTAACAGGCATTCAATGGTTTAGGTACTCTCCGTGCACATCTTTGTTTGCACAGACGATGCGCGAGGCGTGAAGCATCGCTGGTCTGTGCATGCTACTCATTCTAGATTTCGCACAGCTGGCTCTCAAGTTTTCAGTTGTTTCGTGCACTTGCTGAATGGGCATGCTGCAGCTCTTATGAGGAAATAATGCTGTTTCTAACAGGCATTCAATGGTTTAGGTACTCTTCGTGCACATCTGTGTTTTGCACAGACGATGCGCGAGGCATGAAGCATCGCTGGTCTGTGCATGCTACTCATTCTAGATTTCGCACAGCTGGCTCTCAAGTTTTCAGTTGTATAGTGCACTTGCTGAATGGGAATGCTGCAGTTATTTTGTGGAAATAATTCTGTTTCTAACATTCATTCAATGGTTTAGGTACTCTTCGTGCACATCTTTGTTTGCACAGACAATGCGCGAGGCGTGAAGCATCGCTGGTCTGTGCATGCTACTCATTCTAGATTTCGCACAGCTGGCTCTCAAGTTTTCAGTTGTTTCGTGCACTTGCTGAATGGGCATGCTGCAGCTCTTTTGTGGAAATAATGCTGTTTCTAACAGGCATTCAATGGTTTAGGTACTCTTTGTGCACATCTTTGTTTGCACAGACGATGCGCGAGGCGTGAAGCATCGCTGGTCTGTGCATGCTACTGATTCTAGATTTCGCACAGCTGGCTCTCAAGTTTTCAGTTGTTTCGTGCACTTGCTGAATGGGCATGCTGCAGCTCTTATGTGGAAATAATGCTGTTTCTAACAGGCATTCAATGGTTTAGGCACTCTTCGTGCACATCTGTGTTTTGCACAGACGATGCGTTAGGCGTGAAGCATCGCTGGTCTGTGCATGCTACTCATTCTAGATTTCGCACAGCTGGCTCTCAAGTTTTCAGTTGTTTCGTGCACTTGCTGAATGGGCATGCTGCAGCTCTTTTGTGGAAATAATGCTGTTTCTAACAGGCATTCAATGGTTTAGGTACTCTTCGTTCACATCTTTGTTTTTGCACAGACGATGCGCGAGGCGTGAAGCATCGCTGGTCTGTGCATGCTACTCATTCTAGATTTCGCACAGCTGGCTCACAAGTTTTCAGTTGTTTCGTGCACTTGCTGAATGGGTATGCTGCAGCTCTTTTGCGGAAATAATGCTGTTTCTAACAGGCATTCAATGGTTTAGGTACTCTTTGTCAGATCTTTGTTTTGCACAGACGATGCGCGAGGCGTGAAGCATCGCTGGTCTGTGCATGCTACTCATTCTAGATTTCGCACAGCTGGCTCTCAAGTTTTCAGTTGTTTCGTGCACTTGCTGAATGGGCATGCTGCAGCTCTTTTGTGGAAATAATGCTGTTTCTAACATTCATTCAATGGTTTAGGTACTCTTCGTGCACATCTGTGTTTTGCACAGACGATGCGCGAGGCGTGAAGCATCACTGGTCTGTGCATGCTACTCATTCTAGATTTCGCACAGCTGGCTCTCAAGTTTTCAGTTGTTTCGTGCACTTGCTGAATGGGCATGCTGCAGCTCTTTTGTGGAAATAATGCTGTTTCTAACATTCATTCAATGGTTTAGGTACTCTTCGTGCACATCTGTGTTTTGCACAGACGATGCGCGAGGCGTGAAGCATCACTGGTCTGTGCATGCTACTCATTCTAGATTTCGCACAGCTGGCTCTCAAGTTTTCAGTTGTTTCGTGCACTTGCTGAATGGGCATGCTGCAGCTCTTTTGTGGAAATAATGCTGTTTCTAACAGGCATTCAATGGTTTAGGTACTCTTTGTGCACATCTTTGTTTTGCACAGACGATGCGCGAGGCGTGAAGCATCACTGGTCTGTGCATGCTACTCATTCTAGATTTCGCACAGCTGGCTCTCAAGTTTTCAGTTGTATAGTGCACTTGCTGAATGGGCATGCTGCAGTTATTTTGTGGAAATAATGCTGTTCCTAACAGGCATTCAATGGGTTAGGTACTCTTTGTGCACATGTTTGTTTGCACAGACGATGCGCGAGGCGTGAAGCATCGCTGGTCTGTGCATGCTACTCATTCTAAATTTCGCACAGCTGGCTCTCAAGTTTTCAGTTGTTTCGTGCACTTGCTGAATGGGCATGCTGGCAGCTCTTTTTGTGGAAATAATGCTGTTTCTAACAGGCATTCAATGGTTTAGGTACTCTCCGTGCACATCTTTGTTTGCACAGACGATGCGCGAGGCGTGAAGCATCGCTGGTCTGTGCATGCTACTCATTCTAGATTTTCGCACAGCTGGCTCTCAAGTTTTTCAGTTGTTTCGTGCACTTGCTGAATGGGCATGCTGCAGCTCTTATGAGGAAATAATGCTGTTTCTAACAGGCATTCAATGGTTTAGGTACTCTTCGTGCACATCTGTGTTTTGCACAGACGATGCGCGAGGCATGAAGCATCGCTGCTCTGTGCATGCTACTCATTCTAGATTTCGCACAGCTGGCTCTCAAGTTTTCAGTTGTATAGTGCACTTGCTGAATGGGAATGCTGCAGTTATTTTGTGGAAATAATTCTGTTTCTAACATTCATTCAATGGTTTAGGTACTCTTCGTGCACATCTTTGTTTGCACAGACAATGCGCGAGGCGTGAAGCATCGCTGGTCTGTGCATGCTACTCATTCTAGATTTCGCACAGCTGGCTCTCAAGTTTTCAGTTGTTTCGTGCACTTGCTGAATGGGCATGCTGCAGCTCTTTTGTGGAAATAATGCTGTTTCTAACAGGCATTCAATGGTTTAGGTACTCTTTGTGCACATCTTTGTTTGCACAGACGATGCGCGAGGCGTGAAGCATCGCTGGTCTGTGCATGCTACTCATTCTAGATTTCGCACAGCTGGCTCTCAAGTTTTCAGTTGTATAGTGCACTTGCTGAATGGGCATGCTGCAGTTATTTTGTGGAAATAATGCTGTTTCTAACAGGCATTCAATGGTTTAGGTACTCTTTGTGCACATCTTTGTTTGCACAGACGATGCGCGAGGCGTGAAGCATCGCTGGTCTGTGCATGCTACTCATTCTAGATGTCGCAAAGCTGGCTCTCAAGTTTTCAGTTGTTTCGTGCACTTGCTGAATGGGCATGCTGCAGCTCTTTTGTGGAAATAATGCTGTTTCTAACAGGCATTCAATGGTTTAGGTACTCTTCGTGCACATCTGTGTTTTGCACAGACGATGCGCGAGGCGTGAAGCATCGCTGGTCTGTGCATGCTACTAATTCTAGATTTCGCACAGCTGACTCTCAAGTTTTCAGTTGTATAGTGCACTTGCTGAATGGGCATGCTGCAGTTATTTTGTGGAAATAATGCTGTTTCTAACATTCATTCAATGGTTTAGGTACTCTTCGTGCACATCTGTGCTTTGCACAGACGATGCGCGAGGCGTGAAGCATCGCTGGTCTGTGCATGCTACTCATTCTAGATTTCGCACAGCTGGCTCTCAAGTTTTCAGTTGTTTCGTGCACTTGCTGAATGGGCATGCTGCAGCTCTTTTGTGGAAATAATGCTTTTTCTAACAGGCATTCAATGGTTTAGGTACTCTTTGTGCACATCTTTGTTTGCACAGACGATGCGCGAGGCGTGAAGCATCGCTGGGTCTGTGCATGCTACTCATTCTAGATTTCGCACAGCTGGCTCTCAAGTTTTCAGTTGTTTCGTGCACTTGCTGAATGGGCATGCTGCAGCTCTTATGTGGAAATAATGCTGTTTCTAACAGGCATTCAATGGTTTTAGGTACTCTTCGTGCACATCTGTGTTTTGCACAGACGATGCGCGAGGCGTGAAGCATCGCTAGTCTGTGCATGCTACTCATTCTAGATTTCGCACAGCTGGCTCTCAAGTTTTCAGTTGTATAGTGCACTTGCTGAATGGGCATGCTGCAGTTATTTTGTGGAAATAATGCTGTTTCTAACAGGCATTCAATGGTTTAGGTACTCTTTGTGCACATCTTTGTTTGCACAGACGATGCGCGAGGCGTGAAGCATCGCTGGTCTGTGCATGCTACTCATTCTAGATGTCGCACAGCTGGCTCTCAAGTTTTCAGTTGTTTCGTGCACTTGCTGAGTGGGCATGCTGCAGTTATTTTGTGGAAATAATGCTGTTTCTAACAGGCATTCAATGGTTTAGGTACTCTTTGTGCCCATCTTTGTTTGCACAGAGGATGCGCGAGGCGTGAAGCATCGCTGGTCTGTGCATGCTACTAATTCTAGATTTCGCACAGCTGGCTCTCAAGTTTTCAGTTGTTTCGTGCACTTGCTGAATGGGCATGCTGCAGCTCTTTTGTGGAAATAATGCTGTTTCTAACAGGCATTCAATGGTTTAGGTACTCTTCGTGCACATCTGTGTTTTGCACAGACAATGCGCGAGGCGTGAAGCATCGCTAGTCTGTGCATGCTACTCATTCTAGATTTCGCACAGCTGGCTCTCAAGTTTTCAGTTGTATAGTGCACTTGCTGAATGGGCATGCTGCAGCTCTTTTGTGGAAATAATGCTGTTTCTAACAGGCATTCAATGGTTTAGGTACTCTTTGTTCACATCTTTGTTTTTGCACAGACGATGCGCGAGGCGTGAAGCATCGCTGGTCTGTGCATGCTACTCATTCTAGATTTCGCACAGCTGGCTCACAAGTTTTCAGTTGTTTCGTGCACTTGCTGAATGGGTATGCTGCAGCTCTTTTGCGGAAATAATGCTGTTTCTAACAGGCATTCAATGGTTTAGGTACTCTTTGTCACATCTTTGTTTTGCACAGACGATGCGCGAGGCGTGAAGCATCGCTGGTCTGTGCATGCTACTCATTCTAGATTTCGCACAGCTGGCCCTCAAGTTTTCAGTTGTTTCGTGCACTTGCTGAATGGGCATGCTGCAGCTCTTTTGTGGAAATAATGCTGTTTCTAACATTCATTCAATGGTTTAGGTACTCTTCGTGCACATCTGTGTTTTGCACAGACGATGCTCGAGGCGTGAAGCATCACTGGTCTGTGCATGCTACTCATTCTAGATTTCGCACAGCTGGCTCTCAAGTTTTCAGTTGTTTCGTGCACTTGCTGAATGGGCATGCTGCAGCTCTT